>NC_050445.1:52912279-53094779 GCF_903995425.1 Onychomys torridus | reverse complement strand
TTAAATACAGAAGAGTTTGTGGAGCAAAGTGGCAGCTGCCAGCCTTCCTGTGCTCCTTTTGGTCTTCACAGACCTACTATGTATTTAGGAATTACATCAAAATTTAACCAAAAAGATGTAGGGGGAAGAACTTACTTTTTTTTGTTTTTGTTTTTGTTTTTGTTTTCGAGACAGGGTTTCTCTGTGTAGCTTTGCACCTTTCCTGGAACTCACTCTGTAGACCAGACTGGCCTCGAACTCACAGAGATCCACTTGCCTCTACCTCCTGAGTGCTGGGATTAAAGGCGTGCATCACCACCTCCCAGCAGAATTTACCTTTTTAATCTAGAAAGAAAAGCTTTTTTTCCCCAGATTGTCACTTGACCTTACAGCAGTAAGAACTGGGTCGCATGCATGTCCGTAATTACAAAGGAGACTACAAAGCCATGTATTTAACTTTCTCCCACAGTAAAGGAGGACATGGGAGTAGGGATTCAGGATGAAGATGAAGTGAGCTGTATCCTATGATGCATACAGAAAACCACAGTTGCTACAAACCTTACAGCCCACAGCCAGGAGGCCCTTCCTGTTTACCATTTCCAACTTCTGTAAGTTCTAAACACAAATTTGCTCTTTGTTTTCAAGAATTATTTTCCTTCCACCCATCCTGTACACTGTGCTCTTCTCAGGTAAATGAGACCATCAAACATAGGGTTTCACAGCATCCAGGCAGCTGTGACTATTATTCATCTTTATAAAAGATAGAACAACAGCCAGGTGTGTGGTCACAGCTGTACAACCCCTTGCCTTGTTGATTCTCAGACTTAAATTGAAAAGAGGAAGACCATGATAAATAAATGCTGCATAATACTTGGCTTCTTCTCTCTCTCCCTTGCAATTAGTGTTATACACAAGCCAGTTCTTGCTGGTGGAAGCTTAAATGGAAGTCTGTTGGGAACAGGTTCTCTTTCTATATAAAAATGATAAGCCCCAAGGAGAAAGTCCTTACTGTTTCCTCGCACTTGAACTTGGATTTTATTCTTGAATGCATAGTAGGCCTGATGACTTGAACTTAAAAGAAGCCTTCCCTGCCCATCAAATGAAGGAACATTCACATCCTGTTATTAACTAGTGAAATGCCAATAATGATGGCATCTATGTCAGGCACAATATAAAGATTAAATGAGATGACAAATGGGAAGTGCCATGCACAGATCGGGGAGGATGACATTGCTTGACAAGTTTTAGGCTTTTAAGAATAAGTCATATCTCCATTTTGAAAGTGAATGCTCTCACTTTTCAATTACAAAGGTAAAACCAGAACTTAGAAATTCTTACTGCCACGTCAGACTTTGTGGAAGTTGCTCATTACTAATTTAATATTTATGCCCTTTTGTCTTTCTTTTAAAATAATCGAAGGTTCTCAAAAGCTACTTGCTAACACCTCTGGTTGAACACTTCTAACTTATCACAAAAGGCTCTCTTTCTGTGACTTGTGATTGTGTTGCTATTTCTTCCTGCTGTACATTGGGACTGATTTGATTACATTAGGACAGAAATTTCATGACCAAAATAGGAGAAATGAGGCAAAAAAGTTAAATATAACTTAGGGGCAGTGAAATTTGGTTGGTCTTAAAACAACAGGGATAAAATTTTCTTTTCATCCCCAAACAGAGAGGGTAGAAACCAAAGAAACTATTATGACTGTGTATAGCATGGTGAACCAATGATTATATTGGGACTACTTATAAAGTATAAGTAACTCAGTTACTGTGGCACCTAACCACTGACTGTATCACTAAGAACTCTTACACCAATCACTTTTTACCTTTTACACAGTAATGATTGAAATCTAGGGGTGAGTAAAGTTCTCATGAGGCTCTCCAAAACACCCACTAAAGGTCTTGTGAGTCTCCTCTTTCCAGAGAAGAATGCTAAGAATCCTCATTTCAAGAGGGTCTTGGTGGTAATCACAGCTACTGTGTCAAGGTGTCCATGGTAATGGCTGGCCCACAGGAAATAGCATAAGAACACTTTACCTTGACCATTAAAGAACTTGTTTATGTCTTTGTTTTCTTTATCAATAATCATCATGACTTAACAATGAGGGAAGAATCAACTTCTCTTTCAAATAATTTTTTATATGTGATCACAAAAGATCTTTAGATAGCTTACAGATTCCATATGTTTTGCAGATGTATGTCCCAGACCCCCAAATCCTTTATGCGAAATCACATGTACATTAGAAGTAAGATTTGTTTCCTAATAGTGTAAGAAAATAGTGTAGGCTTACTCTAAATGACACAACAAAGGATCTAGAACATCACATGATAATCCAATTCTCCAGATCAGAAAAACTGAAAAATATTCACATTGCCTGGAAGAAATATACACTTGAATCTTTTTAAATTGTTTTAGATATTTTTTGAGAATTTCATGCATGAGTACTACATTTACATAATTTCTGTTCCCCCTTTTCCCTCCAACTTCTCCAGTGTTGTTCCTTACTCCCTCTCAAATTGATTAGCCCCTTTAAAGAAGTTTATTGTTACAAACATACACATACACACAGAGACATTTGTGCTTGTGTGTGTGTGTGTGTGTGTGTGTGTGTGTGTGTGTGTCTGTGTATACCCTGCCGAGTATGTTCAGTGTGGCTCATAAATTCATATATTTAGGGCTGACTTTGTGGGATGGGATTGGGTAACTAATCAGGAGTCTTTGGAGAAAACCGGTTCCCCCTTCTCATCCACAGTTTTTTTTTTTTTTTTTTTTTTTTTTTTTTTTTTTTTTTTTTTTTTTTTTTTTTTTTTTTTTTTTTTTTTTCTGTAGCTCGACAACTAGAGGTAGGGCTTTGTGAGATTTCTCTCATACATGGTGTTGTTATTATGTGGGTCTTGTTTAGAGTCAAGCATATTGTTGAGGTTTCGTGGGTGCAGCTTATCTATCACATACCGAAAATACTATCTCACAACAGACATCCTGGGCCTCTGGTCTTGCTCTCTTTCCATTACCTTTGTAGTGATGTTCCTTGAGTCTTAGGTATAAGGGTTGCCTGTTGATTTCTTAGTTGGGGCCAGGCACCCCACGGTCAATTCTATGCATTTTGAGCAGTTGAGAATTTCTCTAATTGTCTCTGTCTGTTACAAAAATTAGCTTTTTTGATGCAGAGTGGAGAAGAGTTAGAAATTACACTGGTTTAGGAAAATGACAGTAATGAATTTCTTCTAGAGTCCAGACAGGCTTGAAGACACCAGAAAAGATTATGGGATATACATCACACACAGTGTGTTGTTATACAGCTGCATACATTGCACTCAGTGAGTATATTTCCCCCTTGCTGCATCCATTGTAGCTCAGACATGACTTGGACTGCAAGGAAATGAAGAAATCACAGACACATGTAAAAAAAAAAACTGGTATTAAAAGGAATAGTTGTGTCTGATGGAGAGCACCAACCCAACTATTCAACAACCACAAATCTCAACATGTCTATTATATAAAGAAAAAGAGCAGAGGGTAGCAAGTTTTGAAAGGAGGTTTCTGGAGACAAGCAGTCTCAGACTATTAACATCCAGGAGGAGGAAGCTGCAGTTGCTAGTATTCTGCCATACTTCCAACATTCACACTCAGACAGAGGAAGACTTTGCATCTCTCTGAGGCTGATCTGGGCAGTGGGATTCCCATTTTCCCAAGGTTTTAAGCATGGCATGGCTGAGCCCATGTCAACAATGCATATAGTAACTCAGAACATTATCCTCTCTTTACGCATTCACTCAAGGCTTCCTGAGCACCCCGCAGTACTGTGAGTTTGAAGCAGATATTTGTGGCCTTAATATGGTTGCCCTCTGAAATGCAGGAATGTTCTTCCATCTGACTGGCCCTCCTCATATGAGGTAGGATATATAGATGGTTAATCTTCTGGCCTAGAATAATCAGTAATTTTCTTACATGACCCTGGAAAGACTATTTTCTCTCAGGCTCCTGCTTTAAGTCCAGAGCTTGATTTACTTCCTGCTTCTCACTGTGTCATTATTTGTATGTTAAATAGGGCAGCATCAATAATTGCACTTGATGTATATATTCAATGTACTACTCCAGTCTTTGAAGAAAAGCTATCAAGACAATTTAAGTGAAGTCTTATTAACAGTATTGCTTTATATTACTCTACAATACTGCATTGCTTGGAATAGCATGATATCGAGTTCAGTTCATTCTATTTTTGTGAGTGAAATGTGTGAAGCTGAATCTTCCCTCTGAGTCTGTCTCTAATATCTCAGCAACTGGTGAAATGCTATAGCATTCTTCCTTCTCTCTTTCCCTCTACATTTTACTGTAAAGACCATCCTGTATCTTACCTCATCAGAGCAGCTAACAGGTAAAGGGTTGGAATATTGTTCGTATTTCTAGGAATGTTTTCCCAAAGGGAGGACTCATGCCTTCTTTCACTGTTCTTTGCTATCCTGATGATTAGAATGATTCTGCTGTAGAGGGCTGGAGCAGGACCAGAGGTCACATAGAGGATGAGATATCAGAGGCAAAACTGAAGATACAACTAACTGCAAGATAGGATTCTGGACCCCTGTATGTTTCATAAATCTGTGCCCCAAACCCTAGGTTACCTTATTCTGGAGTTATTTTATGCAAAAGAGAGATGAATGGCTCTCATTAGAGCCATTGTTACATTAGATTTATTGAGCTGAGAGAGAACAGGTCAAAACAACAACAAAAACTATCAACAAACCTGACCCAAGGAAATAATTTGCTGAAAGAAATGTGACCAAAATGACAACAACGTCTTACCTGTCTCTTACAATATCCATTGCTAACGATAAAAGACTCTAGAACATCAGGGGCATTATTTATTCCTCTCTTCTCTTCTCTGCATTATTCTTTACTTGCTTAGGTAAATGCTTCATTGTACACTGCAGCTCCTCTGTCCTTCCAATAAGAGAAGGGAAAAAAATATACTTTATGACTGAAGTATCAAGACATCTTAACCTCATAGTCCTAATAAACTTTATTTATTCTGATTTGTTTTGCATTTTTATTATACACATATTCTTCCTAAATTATTTTCCATATCCATTGTTATTAACCTTTATTCACCTTGTGTGGGGGAAGATCTGGAAATAAATATTTTGATGATGATTTGATGTATCAAATTAAATGAGGAGACTCCCTCTTTCATTTAGAGTGCCTTCCTTAAGGGTAAAAGCCAGATTATACAGAGGTGATCCCTGAAGGACAAAAAAATATCCCTTCATTATCTAGTGCACTCTATTTTAGAGCAAATGAGTAAACTGTTTATGATCTAATTACTAAGCATTAATTATTAGTTATATGCATTGTGGTAGAATGCAATTTTTTTAAATGGTCTAATAAAGTCAAAAGACATTTATATTGTTTGTTTTAAAGATTTCTCCTATTTATGTTTGTGTGTACATGTAAATAGGTGTCTGTAGGGGTCAAACTATGACATGTAATTCCTGAGAACTGGAGTTACAAATAGTTGTGAGCCATTTGATGTGAATGCTAGAAACTGAAATCTGATCATCTGTAACAGCATCACATGCTCTTAACCACTAAGCCAAATCTCCAGCTCTAACACAAGACATTTAGATGTAGCAAGAAAAAAAAAAACAAAAAAAAACCATGGTCCTGCACAAAATAGGCTGGCACGTTCAGTATGCTTAGTCATCATTCAGGATACCAAGGTGCTAGGGGGTAGTAGAGATTCCAGTAATGTGTTTAAAGATACACTTCCATTTATAACCATAAAAATCTATTAATATAGGTTTACATTTATTCCACAAGTGTACTTCTTCATATAACTCACATTCAGTGAGATTATTCTCATACAGGCAAACTGGAGGCCAGCATGGGACATTGTCACTAAGGCTGGACAAGAAAGCTTTCTCACAAGCAGAGATTTACTCACTGATGTGAACTCTAACGTCTAATCTTTCCTATTTCTCTATCCCTTTCTACACTTCTATTCCCCCAGCCCAATTTCCTTGAGGTCTGTAAGAAGATGATCATCCTTGCAGGGGGTGGTGTTCTGTGAATCTTCCCTGATGGCAGAGTGCTATTCAGTATTAGCTTTTTTTTTTTTGTCATTTCATCTTAGTTTCTAAGCCTGTGAAATGGGCTTAAAAATGAAAGGATGTAAAATCCAGTGCATTATGCTAATCTCATCATTTCAAAATAAAACATTTCAGAAAGGCAACGCATTGTAATCCACATCCCAATCAGAACAAATAAGACAGAAGACTTCAGATGTACATGCAGTAACATGCACTGTGCCTTGTACTCTGTGGGGTGTCCACCTGCCAATGACTGATTTTTACCAACTGTGCATAAGCTTCAGGCAATGCCTGCTCTTCTGCTGAGGAACCTCAGGCTCCTGCTCTGGACACACAAAGGCAGAAACTTTGTAAACTGTACCAAATTACATGGCCAATGTTTGAACTTATTTTTACTTAAAAAGGTCTAAAAATGCCTTGAACCTACAAAACTTCAGGTATGTTAATATATACATGAATAGGGAACCATAAAGTTTTATAAATAGATTGCTCATGATGAGATAATATTAGAATGCTCAGAATAGAAGGAATTCAGTTAAGTTTGTTTAAATTATGTAAACATTTTTAATAATTATGTTTCTATCTTCTTCAAATCCTGATAGCCATTAATGCCTGAATCATAAAATTGAGTCTAGGTAAAACATTGTCTTTAATTTCTTTCTTTGTAAGGAAAAATAATCTGAGCATTTGATCTTCATTAGAATTTTAACATCCTTCAAATCAGAAAACATATTTTTTTCTTCTTCAACATTTCTGTCTCTGGGAATCATGTAGTTATTGAACAAATATTTGTTGACTTTAGTACCTAAAGAGATACTGAGATTACAAAATCTTATATAACATTAAGTGTTTACATTTTTATATCTGTTTTTTTGCATAAGGAAAAAGTATGCAGTCTCCTCTTGATTGAAAGTTTTAAGGTAGCTCTGATTGGACCAAGAGGTGAGTGACTTTTCACCAGAGAGTCCTGCCTCTAGAACCTAGGCCCTGTGGCACAGTCCATGACCCCCATCCCCACCTATCTCTGCACCAGTTGCAAGCAAGCAGGGAAGATTCCTGCCAGTAAGCCTCCCCACCAACACTACCCATCAGACCCCGCAATCTACAAGACCCATCCCCCTACCCCAAAACCACCCATCCCCTTGCAACTTCAGCAGCACCCTGAGACATGGTATCATGCCAGCTCAAATTAGACCAAAAGCTCCTTTGGGGCCAAGAGTGATCCCCTGAGACACAGACACAGCAATTATGGGTTGAACTAAGAGCAGCTTCCTCAAAAACAGAAACCTCTTGCACCTATTGGAGGAAGAGATGGGTAGATGACAGTGCAAAATGCATACAACCACATAAATAGCAATATGGCACCATCAGAACCTAGTGGTTCTACAACAGCAAGACCCGAACATCACAACATAAAAGAAGCAGAAGAAAGCAACCATAAAAATAACTTTATGAAGATGATAGAGGTCTTTAAAGGAAATGAAAAGTTTCCTTAAAGAAATTAAGGGAAAGACAAACAAAAATTGGAAGAAATCAATAAATCCCTTAAAGAAAACCAAGGAAAAGTGATTAAATAGGTGAATGAAACAATTCAAGACCTTAAAATTGAAATGGAAGCAGTGAAGAAAACACAAACTGATGGAAGGCTGGAAATAGAAAATCTGAGTAAGTGAACAGGAACTACAAATGCAAGCATAACCAACAGAATACAACAGATGGAAGAGAGGAACTCTGGTATGGAGGATACAATAGAGGAAATAGATTCTTCAGTTAAAGAAAACACTAACGCCTAAAAGTCATAACACAAAACATCCAGGAAATCTAAAATACTATGAAAAGGCCAAACCTAAGAATAACAGGGATCAAAGAAGGAGAAGAATACCAACTCAAAGGCACAGAAAATATATTCAACAAAATCATAGAAGAAAACTTTCCCAACTTAAAGAAGGAAATACCTATGAAGATGTGAGGTGCTTACAGAACACCAAATAGACTAGACCCCTCCAAAAAAGTCCCCTCGCCATATAGTAATTGAACCAATACACATGCAGAATGAAGAAAGAATATTAAAAGCAGCAAAGGAAAAAGGCCAAGTGACTTATAAAGGCAGACCCATCAGAATAACACCCAGCTTCTCAATGGAGACTCTGAAAGCCAGAAGGTCCTAGACAGATGTAATGTAGATACCAAGAGACCACGGATGCCAGCCCAGACTATTATACCCAGCAAAACTTTCAATCACCATAGGTAGAGTGCACACAATATGCCAAGACAAAACGATATTTAAACAATATCTATCCACAAATCGAGCCCTACAGAAAACACTAGGAGGAAAACTCCAACTTAAGGAAGATGCACCCATGAAAACAGGCAATAGATAACCCCACAGCAGCAAAGAAAGGAATATACACACACTACCATCAAAAGATAACAGGAATTAACAGTCACTGGTCATTAATATCAGTTAACATGAATGGGCTCTGTAGATGAATTTCTAAACAGTCTTATTAAATAAGAAACACAGAGCCAAATGCAGACGTAAAGCCAAAGAGATCAGTGCAAGAGCCACCTAGCTTTAGCTTACCATTACCAGTAGCTTCCCCCTAGAGAGTGACCTTCTAATGTCTAACTTGTGTTTTTATTGCTTTACTGTTCTGCTTTCTCATTGCTTCTACTCGTCACTGCCTGTCTATACAGACCTCCTTGTCTCTATGGTTGGTACTGGAATTAAAGGTTCATGTCATCATGCTTGCCTGTGTCCTTGACCACCCAGAGATTCTGCCTGCCATATGATTGGATTAAGAGTGTGGGCTACACTGCCTGACTGCTGTCCCTGGCTCACTATGGCCTCTGATCTCCAGGCAAACATACAAATAAAATCTCATTTCAGCACAATTAAAATATCATCACAGACTCAATTCACCTATATGAAGACACAGAGTAACAGAATAGATATGAAAACAGGATCCATCCTTCTGCTGCATATAAGAAATACACCACAACTTCAAGGACAAACACTACCTCAGAGTAAAAGGCTGGGCAAAGATCTTCCAATCAAATGGACTTAAGAAGCAAGCTGGTGTATCTATCCTAATATCTAATAAATTAGACTTCAAAATAAAAATCAATCAAAAGAAGATTTTTATTTTATTAGACCACCATGGCTTAAAGTTAGATTTAAATAACAACAAAAATTATAGAAAGCCTACAATCTCATGGAAACTGAATAATGCCCAACTGAATCACCAATGGGTCAAGGAAGAAATGAAGAAAGAAATTAAAGACTTCCTAGAATTCAATGAAAATGAATGTACAACACATCCAAACTTATGGGACACCATGAAAGCAGTGCTAATTCATAGCACTATGTGCTCACATAAAGAAGTTGGAGAAATCTCACACTAGCAACTTAACAGCACACCTGAAATCTCTAGAACAAAAAGAAGCAAACTCACCCAGGAGGAATAGATGCCAGGAAATAAATTTAGGGCTGAAATCAATAAAATAGAAACAAAGAGAATAGTACGAAGAATCAAACAAAAGTTGGTTCTTATGACATCAAGATCGTGATGGGGAAACTTACAGATACAACTGAATCAAGCTAGTGGGAACTCATGAACTTTAGACCAACAGCTTTGAAGTTTGCATGGGACTGGACTAGGCCCTCTGCATAAGTGAGACAGTTTCATAGCTTGGTCTGTTTAAGGGGCCCCTGGCAGTGGGAATAGGCTCTATCCCTGATGCAGGAACTGGCTTTTTGGAGCCCATTACCTATGTTGGGGTACCTTGCACAGCCTTGGTTTTGGGGGAGGGGCTTGGACCTGCCTCAGCTGAATGTACCTGACTCTTCATGAGAAGCCTTACCTTTTTGAAAGAGTGAATGGGGGTAGGATGGGTGGGGGAATAAGAAAAAAAAAAAGAGTCTTCAGTGATTTGCTTAATGTGAAAAATAATAAATCATGTTTTGTTTTGGAAAAGAAAGAATTGACTATTTCTGCATCATTGTGAACACACTACCTGAAAGAAAGAACTCAAAGAAAGAAAAAACTTATTTTGGCTCCTGCTTCAATTCCTTGTTTCAAGGAAGGTATGGAAGATGGATCATGGGGATTTAAGAAATAGAAGAAAAGAATGAAGAATAGGTTACTGAACCCAACAGGTTCACAAACCCTCTCCTATTCATATACTTCTTCTAACTAGGTCCCATTTCCTAATGAATCATTAAACTTCACAATTAACAACAGCAGCTGGAAAGACTCATGTCTTGTCATCAAATTTAAAATTCACACTAATATAGTAATATGGTAAAACATCAGCTAGAAGATGCCATTTAGGAGTTTTAAATTGGTGATATGTGTAGTACTACTTTCTGCTCACCGCTAGTATTTCCAGTTTATTTTGTCCTTCTTTCTGTATACTTTTATGTATATATTATATAAAATTAAAATTGAGACAATCTTGCTTCTAGTGTAGTTTGCCTTCATCTTACCAGGCACGTCAGCATCAGCTAACTGCTAACTCATTTACGATGCTATGATGGCCAGATAATAGTAGAGATTAGTGGCAGCATGCTTGTGGCCTTAGGTTTGATCCCTAGCACCAAGGAGTAAAAGGAAATTATTGTTTAAATAGCAAAGATCATGATAGACATTAATCAGCATTGAAAGTGGACTTTGGCTGGTATTTGTGAGAAATTAGAAGCACAGATCCTTTGTGGGGATATGTACAAAACCTCAAATCTATACTTTTGAAATAGGTAACTTTTGTGGCATCTAAAAGGAAAGAAAGAAAAGAAGGAAGGAAGGAAGGAAGGGAGGGAGGGAGGGAGGGAGGGAGGGAGGGAGAGAAGGAAGAAAGAAGAAGGAAGGAAGGAAGAAAGGAAGGAAGGAAGGAAGGAAGAAATAAAGGAAGGAAAGAAAGAAAGAAAGAAAGAAAGAAAGAAAGAAAGAAAGAAAGAAAGAAAGAAAGAAAGAAAGAAAGAGCGAGGGTGATCTTGACCTTATTAGTTTAACTAATTGCTCTTCAAGCAGACTCATTAGAGTGAAAATGTAGAAAGTAAAGGACAACAAAAATATAGAACTATGTGAGAAGTGGCTTAAACATGGCAATTGATTTTTGATTAATGACACCAGAAGACTCTCTATGAAGCCAGCAATTAAAATTTCAATAATATGAAATAAAAGCATTTCCACTTGTGAACTTTAGAGCAATAAGTAGCATGTCTTACTGTCTGTTTTGCAGCTTAATATGGAAACTGAGTAATGCATAAGGAATTGTCTTATTGTCTCACTGTTCTGGAGTCTGGGAAGTAAAAGATGAAGATACCAGCTATCTCAATGCCTGGTGGGACTGTTTCCAAATAGTGTCTTGACTGCTGTGTTCTCCTGAAGCAGGTTCTTTGGAAGTAAAGGAGAATGTGTTCTCTCATGGAAGATGATAGAAAATCAAACAGACTGGATTATTTCCACTGAGTCATGGTAACATTAATCTGTTCATGGGGATGGAGTCTCATGAGATGAATACTTCCCCAAAGGCTTTGCCTTCCAACACTTTGGAGATTGAGTTTCCAACACAAGAATTTTGAAGAGTGCATGCAGCTCAGAGGACATTCCTCTTAGGCAAAGGTACAAGAGCACAGTCTCTCATTAATAGGTAATCCTGTTATTCAAAGAAACTTCAGGACAAAGGGATAGAGAATGAAGGATGGAATGGAGGAAATTAAATAGAATATATGACAGGTTTGTGCCCAGATTTATGCTAAAATAACCTTGGCTAAGGAATAAAAAGTGCTAATGTACACTGAATACACATTAACAAGTCTATACTACTTCATGAGTGTGACACTAAGTGAATAAATACATAGATTGTAGGTGGTCAGTAGGGACCACACACTTCACAGTTAGGGGGAAATTACAAATAAGAAAGAAGAAAGTCTTCTCTAACCCCTAGATTAGGACTGCTGATCCACACAAACACACTATTTTACTGGATATGGAAACATAGGGATACAAAAATAATTATCAAGGGGTTTATGGGTTTATATACAAAAGTTTGTATATAAAGAATTGTTTTATTTTTTTCTCACTATTCTGGAGTCTGGAAAGTAAAAGATGAAGATGTCAGCTATCTCAATGCCTGGTGGGACTGTTGCCAGATGGTGTCTTGACACTATTACTTTGGGGACTGAGTTTCCAACACAAGAATTTTGAAGAGTGCATGCAACTCAGAGGACATTTCTCTTAGGTATATATATATATAAAAGCACTTTGTACACTCTAGCCAAAATTTTTTAGCATAAATCTGGGCACAAACCTGTCATATATTCTATTTAATGTCTTTCATTCTATCATCTACTTGTTTCTATTGAGAGAGCCAAGAAGTAGGACTCTCAAAAGGTATGAACACATATGCAGCTTTTCCAGTTACAAAAAATGAGACTAATTTGAGTAGATCAAATGAATATCTGAAGTACACAATGGCATGAAGAAATAAGTAAGTAAGCAAGAGAGTGAAAAATGAGGCACAAAGCTTCCCTATAGATGGGTTCCAAACAAGAAGTTAGAAAGTATGAGGAAAACAGTAAGTCACCATTAGTATATGACACAAGTATTTTCTCTGAGCACAGATGAAGTTAAAAAGTAGTAAATGAACTTGAAAGAGAAATAGGCTCATTTTATGGTAACAGAAGAGCATCTTGTAGCTGGAAAAATTCATGAGCTTAATGTAATTATGAGAAAGTACCAAATGGTTGATAAATATTTCAGAAGTGCTAAAGTCATGAGAAACTGGAAAACTTAAAATCTCTTACAGACCACAGAGCCTTAATGAAACATTATAAGTGTGGCATGACACCTTAAAATTAATTTAGAAGCAAAGTAAGGACATTAGTGTGGAAATTGATTAAACCATCATAAACTCCAAGCTTTGTCAACTTCTATTTTATCCATAAAGCTCAGGGAACATTGCAGAGAAGTGGACAGAAGAGTCAGTGGATAAGGAGGAGTGACATGATGTAGCTGTTGCACACATTAACTCACAGTAGCTGTGTTAACCTATACAAGATCTGTACAAGATAAAGCCAATTAAAAATTCCAGCATGGTGCAGGGAGGGGATCCCCAAACCCCATCCATAGCTCTTGACAGTTCTTGACATACAAAGAAAATCATTTCTCTGTGAGTGTAGCCACTGGTAGGTTTTCCATACTCCACCAAAAGACCCTGCATCCATGTGCACATGGGAAACTCTGATTGGACTGCAAGAATTGAAAAAGGCTTTAATTGGGGAATGGAAAGGAAGATAAAATACAGAATGAGGAGAGGGAGGAAAAAGGGATAAATACTACTAAGGATGCTTGAAAGGCATTAAAGAATTGTATTATTTTCAATTATCTAAAATTATACACAAAATTACATATAATACATATAAGCATGCATAATTATAGTTTAAATGAAATTATGCCACTTTGAGTGATAATGCTCCTCACAAGAGCCATAAACTATCTAACAAAAACACTAGTACCAGGAATGAGAAAAACCTACTTTCAAGTTGTTAGAAAAGCAAGTTAAAGCAGCTCCCAAAACAATAAAGGGTATTTCTGTTGCCCTTGGCTGCCTCCCACAAGTTGAAGGCAAATCTCTATTGCTAAAGACTCCCTGTCCTTTATTATACATGACTTACAGGAATGATCTAGATCTGACTCCAAAGCCTCCTCCCTGATGGCTAATTTTCCTAATACCAGAAAATGCTATGCAAGCTGCCAAAGCTGAAAAGCATTCAATAGTCCTACCCAGATGTGACACCTGTGAACCACAATGATCAACCTGGAAAGACATCCCTAAAGTTACAATGGTGGCACTTATATTTTAACTGGATTTAAGGCCTGTTCAACAGGAGGAAAAGCATGCCTGGTATGTACACTACTACCCACAGGTTAGTGCAGTTCTCACCCTCTTCAAAGAAATTTCTCTTTGCAAAAGACTAGGACATTACAGACAACCAAGAACTGGTGAAAATGTAGAGAAAAAAGTAATCATGGGATGTTCAGCCTCAAATGACATATTTACAACACAACTCCTGCAACTAAGTCTCAGGGAACATCGAAGAGGTGGATGCAAAAAGGTTGCATGAACCAGAGGAACTGGATATCTGTTGTGAGGTTGTATTTCATCAAAATGGCAGAAAAGCATCAGTCATGATTCTTCATCAATAAGGCTCTATAACCAAAAGCTTAGTGAGTGAAATACCAGTAGATGTGCTAAGGAAGAAGAAAGAAAAATCTCACCAGGCCTACCCCCGAGACAAAGACTATAGGTAACTAAGGAATACTAGGAATAGGGAGAAATAGTCTTTCTCAAGGATGAGCCCTCTAGTTGATTATTCAATATGAAGTGGTCAGCCATGAAATTATATACAAACAATTAATATTAAATGAACTGGGCATGGTATATTTATGTGGTTACATAGATGTAACGAAGAAAAGGAGTCATGAGAAGAAATGTGAGAGGGAGTAGGGGGTAGGACACATGGGGAAGGCTGAAAGGAAGAAAGGAGAGAATGGTGTAATAAAATGTAAAAAGAAAGGGAAGTAGATGCTGTGGGATGTTCTGTATGTCAAATGTGTTGCTCTGATTGGCTAGTAGTCAGGCAGGAAGTATAGGCGGGACAAGGAGAGAGGAGAATTCTGGGAAGCGTAAGGCAGAGGCAGGGAGACACTGCCAGCCGCTGCCATGACAAGCGAGATGTAAGGTACCAGTAAGCCATGAAGCACATGGCAAAGTATAGATTAATAGAAATGGCTTATTTTAAGATAGAAGAACTAGATAACAAGAAGCCTGCCATGATCATACAGTTTGTAAGCAATATAAGTCTCTGCATGTTTACTTGGTTGGGTCTGAGCAGCTGTGGGACTGGTGGGCGAGAGAGATTTGTCCTGAATGTGGGCCAGACAGGAAAACTCTAACTACAAAGAGAAAACTCTAGCTACAAAAAGTAAATTTATATTAAATGAATAAAGCATAAAAAAGGAATATATGAAGTGGGGAGGGAGATGTGATGTAAATCCTAGGGATGTTGAGCAGAAAATAAGAAGTAGATATGATCAAGAGGTACTGATGCATATATGAAATTTATAAAGAATAAATGTATAAAGAACATTTGCTATTGATTCACTGGAAATATAAGAGTTAAATAACTGATACCAGAACCAAAAGAGTTTGAAAGAGATGACCTTAGGGACCTTACAGAAGCAGGGTCAGTTAAAGAGAGCAGGACACTGTCTTGTTATTATTCTTAGTAGAAAATTTTATACTGTTTTACTTCAGAAAATTTTAATTTTTAAAATGTATTATACTGTGTGTGTGCGTGTGCTTGTGTGAGTATTTGTGTGTGTGTGTATTCATATGTGATTGTATGTTCATGAATTCATGAATGTTTGTATGTATGAATTCATGAATGTGTGTATGTATGTTTGTGTATGTGTGTACTTGACTCATATATATATAGATATGTATACATCACACTTGTGGAGTTGGATTGTTCTAACTTAAACTGAGTTCTATGGGTTGAACTCAGGTCATCATGTGTAGCTGGAGTTTTCTCCAGTCTCACCCAGGCCCACAGCTGTTCAGACCCAAATAAACACACAAAGGCTTATATTAATTAAAACTGTATGGTCTAATGGCTCAGGCTTCTTGCTAGCTAGATCTTACATCTTAAATTAACCCATTTCTATAAATCTATACCTTACCACAGTGCTTGTGGCTTACAGGTACCTTTACATCTTGCTTCTCAAAGAAATTTACATCAGCATCTCCTGACTCAGCCTTCCTGTTCCCAGAATTCTCCTCTCTGCTTGTCCTGCCTATACTATAATTCCTGCATGGCTACTGGCCAATCAGCATTTTATTTATCAACCAAATCAGAGCAATTAACAGCATACAGAGCAATTTCCACAGCAATCATGCTTCTGCAGCAAACTCCTTATCAGCTCAGCCATTAGGCCAGCTCCAATTGAACTTCTCTAATTGAGCAAATACTTTATCTTGGCTTCATATAATCAGGTTAGTTTTAACAACAAATAACAGCTCAGTAGACTCCTAAGGACCTAAAGTCACAGATCATTCTAAGAGTTAAAACAAGAAAGCTGATGCCATCAGCTGTTGTGTACGTATGAATGCTGCTTCCTAGTCAGTTGTCTTCAGGGTACAGACTAACACAGGAGCACTGCACTGTGCAGAGTCTAGCATCTATCATACTGCAGAAAACAGCTACCTAGAAATGCTTAGGAAATTTTGAAAATCAGAATGTCTCAGAAATACAATAGATCCTTTAATAGTTTGACCTTTTGCTTCCTATTACATAACACACTAAGTTCAATGAGAATATATAAAGCATAAAAAGCACACCAGATAGTTGCCAAAGGTAGATAAAAGCAAAACAAATATCTAGGAAAGAAAAATAAATAAATAAAAAGCTTCCCCTAGGAAGGTTAGAATCGAAGCTTTGAGGAAGTCCTATGCTGTGGACTTGGTGGCACATTATTAAGGTGGGGGTAAGGGGGGCAACGCTTTAATCTCAAATTTAAGATTCATTTTTTTCAGCTTTATTTTATTCTTTTTTTCTTCCCATTTCCAGTCATCACCAGCTACCTGACTTCTATCATCTCCTTCTCTCCTTGTTATTTACATTCTTCCATGTTTTTCATCTTTTTTTAGAGGTGGCATCTTTTGAAGTACGCCTTTTATCTCTATGGCTAACAAGAGCACTATTAATACTAGGGATGCTGAGGTAATGGGGAACATGTCACTTAATAGAACAAGAATAAGGATTCTTTAATGTAGTGCCAGTTAGATTGCTTCTTTCTGACAATGTTTCTGATATCATTTCAGAATTATTAAACATTAGATATAGAAGACAACCCAATGATATTTAGAGTTCTTTAACATTTAAAAACTTTTCAGACACAAACTTTTATGTGATCACCTTACTAGTAGTCTACTCCCATTCTTAACATTTTCATAATTATTCTGAATTATTAATTTTCAAAAATATTCCTGAAGACAGAGTTTGCAGAAGTTCTGAGAAGTGAAAAGAATACAAGTACACTGCAAGCTAATCTGTGGTGACTTGATTCTATTCCTGTGTTTGTTTTCATGCATCATGTGTCCACAAAGGAAGTCTGGCATCATTGCCTGGAGGAAGAGGTACATGAATATATAAATATATATAAGTAATACTAGAGTTAGAGTTTTCCTGCCTGGCCCACAGTCAGGACAAATCTCTCTCACCCGCCAGGCCCATAGATGCTCAGAACCAACCAAGTAAACACACAGAAACTTACATTGTTTACAAACTGTATGGCTGTGGCAGGCTTCTTGTTATCTACTTCTTCTATCATAAATTAACCCATTTCTATTAATCTATACTTTGCCACATGGCTTGTGGCTTACCAGTACCTTATGTCTTTTCTGTCACGGTGGTGGATGGCAGCGTTTCTCCACCCCAGCCTTCCACCTCCCAGAAGTATCTTCTCTCTTGTCCCACCTATACTTCCTGCCTGGCCCTGGCCAAACAGCATTTTATTTATACAGAGCGATATCCATAGCATAATATTTTAATATGATGAGGTTTTTCTATTTTAATACAAATTTGATAGGCAATATAACAAATATCATCACAGGTCAGTACTAAATGAAACACATTTTGTAAAATATTTCTAAATTCCATTTGTGAATGAGTGATTTACTGGTAAAATATGTAATGACTGAGACATAGAAACTAAGTGATTATTTTTTTCACTTAAAGAAAACTAATCTTTTTCCTCATAAATTAGATGCTTTTCTCATTTCTGTGACCAAATCCATGTCAATAAGTAGCTAAAGGGAAGAGAAATTTCTTTTGGCTCAAAGTGTAAAGAAAAATCTATTATGGTGGGCAGTTCTGGTCACGTGACTGGCTTGAAGGTACCAGAAAGTGGGCTGGACTATTAGACCCACAATGAACAGCTCCAGTGATCCACAGTCTCTAGCTAGGTCCCACCTTCTGTACAACCTCCCAAAACCTTGCCGCCAGCTGCAGAAAAAGTCTTCTAACATTAAAAGTAAGTTATCCCAATTCTCTTAAAAGCAAAATAAAATTTAAGGATAGTCAGACAGATTTAGATAGATGATCAGTTCTACAAGTATTCTTAGATTTTATATTTTTGATTCACAGAACAAGTAATCTACTGAGAATATACTTAGGATTTACCCATATTTAAGAGTGAATAAATTGATAGTCAGAGAGGCAACTGCCCCTGGGTCTCACCCCTGGGCACCAGCCATCCCGGGAGGACCTGCCCAACTTAGCCCTAGATTTTGGCCATTCGGCAGGCCCTGCGGGAAGGCTCCCCTTTTCCAAGACTGCAGGCAGACCCTGCAGTCTCCACACCCTGCCCCCACATCCATTTGCCCAAGACCCCAGCCACTTCCTGAGACTCAGAGACCAGCCCCCAGCTCCCATCCACCCCTGAACTCCCATCTGGACCAGAGAGACCCTCCGGTGGACACTACAACCTCAATGCCTTGCCCCACACCCATCTGCTGGAGACCTCAGCCACTTCTGGAGACTTAGAGACCAGTGTCCAGCATTCCATCCTGCCCCGTAACTCCCATATGGACCAGAGGTGAGTGCCTGGGGTCACACCCAGAGAGGCCCACACCTGCGACACAGCCCGGGCACCAGGAAAGACCTGCACAACTGGGTCCCAGGTTCTGGCCATAGGGCAGGACCCCCATCCCCAACAGGAAAGTTCCCCCTTTCCAAGACCCTCTAGTGAACCCAACAACCTCCATGCCCTGCCTGAACATCCATCTGCCAGAGACCCCAGCCACTTCCTGAGACTTAGAAACCAACCCCCCAGCTTCAATCCTGCCCAGGAACTCCAATCTGGACCAGAGGTGAGTGACTGTGGTTGTAATCAGAGAGGCAACCACCTCTGGGTCCCACCCTTGGGCACCAGCCATCCCGGGAGGACCTGACCAACTTGGCCCCAGTTTCCGGCCATTCAGCAGGCCCTGCAGGAAGGCTCCCCTTTTCCAAGACAGCAGGCAGACCCTGCAGTCTCCACACCCCGTCCCCACACCCATTTGCCTGAGACCCCAGCCACTTCCTGAGACTCAGAGACCAGCCACCAGCTCCCATCCACCCGGAATACCCATCTGGACCAGAGAGCCCCCAGCTACCATTCACCCCGGAACTCCCCTCTGGACCAGAGCTTCCATACTGTCCTGGAATTCACATCTGGACAAGAGGAACTCCCATCTAGAAAAGATAAGGAGACTCCAGGGACTTCCTGAGACTCAGAGTCCAGCCCCCCAGGTCCCATCTGGCCAGCACTCTCATCTGGACCAGAGCTCCCATTGGCCCAGAGCTTCCATCTGGACCAGAGAGAGGCTCCCTAAATCTGTAAGCTCTGTCTGGACCAAGTACACTGATATGACCAAGAACAAACCCAAGAGGAGATGGGCAGACATCAATGGAGAAGTACATATGACAAAATAAAGAGGAGTACAGCATCACCAGAACCTAGCCCTTCTCCAACAGCTAGACCTGAACATCATAGAATGGAAGAAGCAGAAGAAAACAACCTTGTAAGTAACATCATGAAGAGGCTAGAGCCTTATATAGAAGAAATCAAAAATAAAGTGGAGGAACAGACAAACAAAAAATGGGAAGAACGCTATAAAAAAACGAGAGGAAAGGACAAATAAAGCAGAAGAAAACAATAAGTCCCTGAAAGAAAATCATCAAAAAGCAAGGGAAACAATCTAAGACCTGAAGAGGGAAATAGAAAAAATGAAGAAGACACTAGCAGAAGGAATGCTGGAAATAGAAAATCTGAGTAAACAAACAGGAACTTCAGATGCAAGTAGAACCAACAGAATGCAAGAGATGGAAGAGAGGATCTCTGGTGTTGAAGATACATTAGAAGAAATAGATTCATCCATCAAAGAAAACACTAAAACCAACAGTCATGACCCAAAATGTCCAAGAAATTTGGGACACCATGAAAAGACCAAATCTAAGAATAATAGGGATAGAGGAAGGAGAAGAATACCAACTCAAAGGCACACAAAATATATTTAACAAGATCATAGAAGAAAACTTTCCCAACTTAAAGAAGGAAATGCCTATGAAGATACAAGAAGCCTATAGAACACCAAACAGACTAGACCCCCAAAAAAGTCCCCTTGCCACATAGTAATTAAACAACTAAACCTACAGAATAAAGAAAGAATATTAAGGGCAGCAAAGGAAAAAGGCCAAGTGACTTATAAAGGCAAACCCATCAGAATAACACCCGATTTCTCAATGGAGACTTTGTGAAGCCAGAAGGACCTGGACAGATATAATGCAGACACTAAGAGACCATGGGTGCGAGCCTAGACTAATATACCCAGCAAAACTTAATCATCATAGATGGAGTGAACAAGACCTTCCAAGACAAAACCAGATTTAAATAATACTTATCCACAAACCCAGCCCTACAGAAAGGACTAGAAGGAAAATTCCAACCTAAGGAAGGCAGACACACCCATGAAAACACAGGCAATAGATAACACCACAACAGTAAACAACAAAGAAGAAAAGTACACACACACTACCACCAAAAAATAAAAATAATAACAGGAACGAACAATAACTCATCATTAATATCCCTTAATATCAATGGACTTAATTCACCTATAAAAAGACACAGACTAACAGAATGGATACGAAAACAGGACCCATCTTTCTGCTGCATACAAGAAACACACCTCAAATTCAAAGACAGACACCTCCTAAGAATAAAAGGCTGGGAAAAAACTTTCCAATCAAATGGTCTTAAGAAGCAAGCTGGTGTAGCCATCCTAATAACCAGCAAAATAGACTTCAAACTAAAATCAATCAAAAGAGATGATGAAGGACATTACATACTCATCTTAGGAAAGATCCACCAAGATGAAGTCTCAATTCTGAACATTTGTGCCCCAAACACAAGGGCACCCACATATGTAAAAGAAACATTACTAAAGCTTAAATCACATATAAAACCCCACACATTAATAGTGGGAGACTTCAACACCCCACTTTCACCTCTGGACAGATCGGCCAAATTGAAACATAACAGAGACATAATGGTCTTAACTGGTGTTATGGCTAAAATGGACTTAATCGATATCTACAGAACATTCCACCCGAAAAAAAAAGAATATACCTTCTTCTCAGCACCCCATGGAACCTTCTCTAAAATCAACCACATACTTGGCCACAAAGCAAATCTCAACAGATACAAAACAATTGGAATAACCTCCTGTGTTCTATCACACCACCTTGGTTTAAAGTTAGATTTCAACAACAGAAAAAACTACAGAAATCCTACAATCTCATGGAAACTGAATAATGATAGTTTCACTGCAGAATTCTACCAGATCTTCAAAGAAGACTTAATACAAATATTCTTTTAATTTTTCCACACAATAGAAGAAGAAGGCATATTACCAAACTCCTTCTATGAGGCTACAATTACCCTGATTACTATACCAAACGAAGATGCAACAAAGAAAGAGAACTACAGACCCATCTCCCTCAAAAATATTGATGCAAAAATACTCAATAAAATACTGGCAAACAGACTCCAAGAACACATAAAAACAATTGTCCACCATGATCAAGTAGGCTTCATCCCAGGGAGGCAAGGGTGGTTCAACATACAAAAAGTCCGTCAATGTAATACACCATGTAAACAAACTCAAAGAAAAAAACCACATGATCATCTCACTAGATGCAGAAAAGGCATTTGACAAAATCCAACACCCCTTCATGATAAAGGTCTTGGAACGTTCAGGAATACAGGGTACATACCTAAACATAATAAAGGCAATCTACACCAAGCCAACTTCAAATTAAATGGAGAGAAACTCAAAGCAATACCACTAAAATCAGGAACAAGGCAAAGCTGTCCCCTCTCCCCATACTTATTCAATATAGTACTTGAAGTTCTATCCAGAGCAATAAGACAACATAAGGAGATTAAGGGCTTACAAATTAGAAAGGAAGAAATCAAGCTTTCCTTATTTGCAGATGACATGATAGTATACATGTGTGACCCTAAAAATTCAACCAAGGAACTGATACACCTTATAAACACCTTCAGCAACATAGCTGGATACAAGATCAACTCAAAAAAATCAGTAGCCCTCCTATATACAATAGACAAACAGGCTGAGAAGGAAATCAGAGATACATCACCCTTTACAATAGCCACAAATGATATAAAATACCTTGGGGTTACTCTAACTAAGCATGTGAAGGAACTATATGACAAGAACTTTAAGTCCCTGAGAAAATTGAAGAAGATGTAAGAAAATGGAAAGATCTCCCATAGTCATGGATAGGCAGGATTAACATAGTAAAAATGGCGATCTTACCAAAAGCAATCTACAGATTCAATGCAATCCCCATCAAAATACCAACACAATTCTTCACAGACCTGGAAAGAATAATACTCAACTTCATATGGAAAAACAAAAAACCCAGGATAGCCAAAAGAATCTTGTACAATAAAACAACCTCTGGAGGCATCATGATCCTCGACCTCAAGCTCTACTATAGAGCTATCATAATAAAAACAGCTTGGTACTGGCATAAAAACAGACATGTAGACCAATGGAATCAAATTGAAGACCCTGACATTAACACGCACACCTATGAACATGTAATCTTTGACAAAGAAGCCAAAAATGTACAATGGAAAAAAGAAAGCATCTTCAACAAATGGTGCTGGCATAACTGGGTGCCAATTTGTAGAAGGCTGCAAATAGATCCATATCCGTCACCGTGCACAAAACTTAAATCCAAGTGGATCAAATACTTCAACATAAATCCAGTTACTCTGAACCTGATAGAAGAGAAAGTAGGAAGTAGTCTTGAACACATTGGCACTGGAGATCACTTTCTAAATATAACACCAGTAGCACAGACACTGAGAGAAACAATCAGTCAATGGGACCTGTTGAAAGTGAGAAGCTTTTGTAGAGCAAAGGACGTGGTCAACAAGACAAAGCCTACAGAATGGGAAAAGATCTTTATCAACCCCACATCTGACAGAGGGCTGATATCCAGAATATATAAAGAACTCAAGAAATTAGACAACAAAATGCCCAACAGTCCAATTAAGAAATGGACTATAGAACTAAACAGAGAATTCTCAACAAAGGAATTTCAAATGGCTGAAAGACATTTAAGGAATTGCTCAACATCCCTAATTATCCGGGAAATGCAAATCAAAATGACTCTGAGATACCACCTTACACCTGTCAGAATGGCTAAGATCAAAAGCACAGAAGACAGCTTATGCTGGAGAGGATGTGGAGCAAGGGGAACTCTCCTCCACTGCTGGGGGGAATACAAGCATGTACAGCCACTTTGGAAATCAATATGGTGCTTCCTTAGAAAATCGGGAATCCATCTCCCCCAAGACCCAGCTGTAGCACTCTTGGGCATATACCCAAGGAATGTTCAATCATACCACAAGGGCATTTGCTCAGCTATGTTCATATTAGCATTGTTGTAATAGCCAGAACCTGGAAACAACCTAGATGCCCTTCAACTGTAGAATGAATAAAGAAAATATGGTACATATACACAATGGAGTACTACTCAGCAGAGAAAAAAAATGACATCATGAGGTTTGCAGGCAAATGGATTGATCTAGAAAAAATCATCCTGAGTGAGGTAACCCAGACACAGAAGGACAAACATGGTATGTACTCACTCAGAGGAGGATAGTAGGTGTAAAACAAAGATGACTAGACTGCTACACAACTCCAGGAAGGCTATCTAGAAAACCAGACCCTAGGAAAGACACAGGGATCACCCAATGACAGAAAAATGGATGAGATCTACATGAACAACCTAGACGACTGTGGGAGTAATGAAGGGCAAGATTTGAGGGAAAGAAAGCTTAGGGGAGCAGGAGTTCCCAGCTGGATCAAGAACAGAAAGGGAGAACAAGGAATAACAGACCATGATAAATGAAGACCACATGAGAACAGGAATAGGCAGAGTGATGGAGAGGTCCCCAGAAATCCACAATGATACAACCTCTGTAAACTGCTGGCAATGGTAGAGAGAAAGCCTGATCTGACTTAGTCTGGTGATCAGATGGCCAAACACCCTAAAGGTCATGCTGGAACTCTCATCCAATAACTGATGGAAGTGGATGCAGAGATCCTCAGTCAACCCCCAGGTGGAGCTCCAGGTGTCCAATTGTGGAGAAAGAGGAGGGACTGTAAGAGTGTGAATTGTTGAGACCAAGATTGGAAAAAGCACAGGGACAAATAGCCAAATGAATGGAAGCACATGAATTATGAACAAAAGGCTGGGGAGCCCCCAGCTGGATTAGGCCCTCTGGATAAGTGAGACAATTGAATAACTTGAACTGTTTGTGAGGCATCCAGGCTCTGGGACATGGACCTGTCCTTAGTGCATGAGCTGGCTGTTTGGAACCTTGGGCTTACACAGGGACAGTTAGCTCAGCCTGGAAGGAGGGAACTTGACCTGCCTGTACTGAATCCACCAGGTTTAAATGAATCCCCAGGGGAGTCTTGTCCCTGGAGGTGATGGGAATGGAGGGGAGGGGCTGGGGCGAAGGTGGGGATGGGTGCAGTCGGGGGGGGGGGAGGACAGGAGAACCCATGACTGATGTGTAAAATTAAAACACAAATATAAGAATAATAAAAATAAAATTAAAAAATGTCAAAAAAAAGAGTGAATAAATCTCCCTTAGTCTTTTTTGTTTATGATGAAATAACAAATACTGGTTTTGAAAAACATTATACTCCCAAGAAAATACCTTGGATTATGTGAATTGTGTTAGCACTGTTAATCTTACTCATCAATACAGAGTTAATAGGGAAGATCATGAGAATGTTGCCTTGTTAAAGAAAATCACAACTAGCATTCAAACACACCTAATAAAAAAGGAAGTTGAGGGCTTCAGTGTTGAAAATAAGATTAAGAAATGTGAAAATGAGTAGTAAGGTTATCGTTTTGAATTATTCTGGTAATTGAAGAGTAGGAAAAATCATGGTTCATATATCTTTAAACATGGGCGCTCACTAGAGACGGCAAAAACCTGACAGTCTACATCTTCAAATCCATATTAGAAGGAAGTTGATGACTATGGCAACCAAAGTGGGTCAAGATCATTAGATCATTTCCTGTTTATTCTCATTAGAATAAGCACCACAAAGTCTAAGCCAGTTCCTGTTTCTTTTGGTACTTTATTCAGAATGCATAGAGACTATTCGATAAATATTTTGAGTGAATACACACAGCTCAGTAATTAACACTATGCAGGCTCTTGGTTATGCATCAGTAAAGCATCTAATCAGCCAGCTATTAAGTTTGAAAGTTTCACATAAACTGTGTCTCCCATCCCCTATACAATCAACTGTAATAAGCAGTTGCAGAGCATAAATTTTGTAAGCATTCATAAAACATTACTTGTACTTAAAAGAAATAAGCATTTGAGATATTCTAGACATTATGCTATCCATCTTTGATGTAATTTTGAAAGCAATAACAATTTATCAAATGGCCCACTGGGGAGGTGCTTTCATCTAGTAGTATAGATTTAAAAATTTTATTTTGCTGTGACAAACATTGATCTCAAGTACTCATCTATTGTGGGAAATCTGGATTTGTATATCCAGCAACATATTTAGTATCACCATTTGCATTCTTTGGACTAGTTTTAACTTAACATACCAAAAATTAAAAGTTGGAGAGGTTTCAGTCTCCCTGTCACACACAAAAATATACATGCACATGCACACAGGTGTTCAATACCTATAGTCTTGCTATTTTAGTTAATGACAAGTCATAGTGGATCAGTTGGGTACAACATCTCATAGTCATTTTTCCATGAGAAAGTGTTTCTGTTGCAATATTTTGACTAGCAGAATGCTACCATTTTACAGTCTCTCTACTACTAGTTGGTTCAAAAATCACAATAGTTTTTTTTTTTTTTTTTAACTGGTGATAACCCCAATTTTATCTTCAAGGTTGTTGTCACAAAATCTGATGATCCTTCAAAAACATAACTCAGATCTTATTTCTCTGTGCTGGCAGACCCTAATCTTTCTTTTCTCCTTTTTTCATTGTTTTCCTCAATATTCAACACTCTGACAATTCTACGTTTGTTTTTATTAGATATTTCCTGTCTATTCTCATTAGAATCTTAGCACCACAAAGTCTAAGCCAGTTCCTGCTTCCTTTGGTTCTTTATTTAGAATATATTGAGACTACTCAATAAATATTTTGAGGCAATACATATAGCAAGCCATTGACAATAAATAAATAAATGCTATTGTGGGGGTGAATTTCAGTGGAATGATGATGCATGTTCCCTAGAGTCATTTTTTAGTGGTACTTGTGACTGTAGCCCTGTTTAAAATAAGGTCTTGATCATGTATGTTTAGGAGAGAAAGGTTTTACTCAGTACCTAAGAATAAGGCTTTACACATTCTAGATGAAAGGACATGAGGTCATCCAAGGATTAGGGTTGAAACTAACCTAAACACATACTAAGAAGAGAATATCATTTTGAGGAGATTGAGTTAGAGTGATACAACAACCAAGCAAGGAATGCCAAGAATTGTGTACACTACAAGAAGGTAGAAAAAAAATCAAATAAAGAAAGATCCACCTCACAAGCCCCTAGGAGTAAGTATAGTCTTGTCAACCTCTTCATTTCAGACCTGTACATGTATAACATATATATGACATTTTTTTATTTTTCCAAACAATTTTGTTTTTGAAAACTAGTTAAGGCAACCCTGGGAAGTGAACATATAAATGTTTATCCTTTTTCTTAACTTACAAAATGTCAACTATTCAATAGAATTTTTAAGTGGGAGATTTTAAATGAATATAGTAATGTTTCTGTTTTTGTTTTTTTCTTGTTTGTTTGTTTGTTCTTTGTTTTGGTATGGAGATACAGTCCCTATTTTTAACCAATAGTGGTCTTGGGCTTAGATTACCAGTCAAGTTCATGAGATAGAAAGACTTCCCATAGCGCCTAAGAAAAAAAAAATCTTTACATATGTTCCAAGAGAGGACAGAAGCTAAGTATCTCCAATCCAGAATTCTCAGGACATGAAGAGCAGACATGTATGCTCCTGACAATCTCCCTACCAGATCTTGAATGTCTCTAGATCAGTGTCTGTGTCACAGAAAACTAGTTTTAGCAGGTATGGACCACTTCAGTACAGGAAAATGATCACCTGTAAAGTTCTGTCAATTTCCCCCCCTTGTAGGGTGATAATCTTTCCTCAGGAAGGGACCTAAATTCAATCTCTGGTACAGCTCACTGCTTGTGAGCTCCTGGATTCTTATACATAGGCTACTCAATAAATAGGACATTTTTGTCTTGATTCTGGTATGCATCAGTATATTCCTATAGTTACGTTTCAAGAAAGAAGATTTAGCCTAAGGGCAAATCTTGGATATGTATGAGACTAGAAAAAGAAATGACCTTTAACTGAGCAATGACCCATTCCCTCCACTGAGTATATAAATTGCTTAAAAATACATTTCCAGCAACTGCCTGTATTTGGTAATAAAAATGTTTCTCTGCTTCTGTATGTAGGGCATTGTATATTTCAGAACACTTACTTATTTTCTCACAACTCACTGAGGAAATTTATGACCTTAAGTCATTATAGTCACACAAAGGAAAATATCAGTAACTAATTCATGAATGGTCTTTCTACTAAATCTTCCAACACCATTGTTTAAGAGTTTGCTTCTGTTTTTACCAATTAAAGTAAAATCAGGGATAGTCTGGTACGTCCCAAAGCAGTTAAGGACAGACTTCATACCCAAAGTAAACTCTGATTTTGGGGAATTCTAGGTTCCAATTTCTACACTCATCTGGGGGATGGTATAGTTGTCATAGCCATCAGCACTTGGCTGCTTCTGGTGAATGGTTCTAACTAAGTGTAGATAGCTTTAAACTTAGAGAACTGTCACATTTCTTAAGTTTTGCCAGCCAACAAATAGAGTTTTTCTGCCAGAGTAATCTTTGTGAAACTAAGCAAAATCTAGTAAACCAAATCTAATGAGTCATTCCATAGGAAAATACAAATGATACAGAAATATGGTAAGTTATTAATGAAATTTACATCAAATCCTATTAATGCACTTTGTTTATTTTTCAAAATTTTATATATATATATATATATATATATATATATATATATATATATATATATAAAATGTATAAATATATTTCACATGGGACACATGTCATGAGTGGTATCCTTACAATTAGATGCTGATCTCTATTTTGGGGAGTTCAGATGTGTAATTTTAAAATACTCTAATATTTTCAACAAAGGAGTGTTAAGAAAGTTATCATGAAATAAAGTTCCTTTATCACATAGGTTTAGGATCCTAGCATAATATATCATTATTCCTTACTTTGATTTCTTATGAGAAACTCCGGTAACCATGAGAACAAGCTTAGAGGCTGAGGCCTCCAGGACATGAAAGCATCTCAACTGGTCTGAACACTGGCTGTTGGCAATTAAGCTGTGGGAGGTTAGCACTACTTGGTACAAGCTGGAATGAAGGACCGCCTTACTCTGTTGACTAACAGAAGCAACTGTCAAAAATAATTTCTTCAGTGGGTGCCCCTACAACTCACAGTCTGCCAGACACGATCAGGCAACTCTGTTCTCTGAACATACTGTTTCTGATGCTAGATTCTAGTATCAACACTGACACAGACTTAATTCTAAGGCACAAACACACTGCATCTCAAATCTTTATCACCATGGCCTGGAAGGCAATAGAAATGACAGCTTGACAATTTTCACCGTATCTAGGAATAAATATCTAAAAACAACAACAGCTTATACACATTGATTATATTAAGCTAGATACTGAGACTTCTTAGGATTGACAAAGTGATGACACAGAGGAGAAGTGTTCAGTCTCAAGAGACTTACATAATAAAGACCTATATATAAAACTGCCTGTGGTGGTTTGATTGAGAAATAAGCTTCATAGGCTCAGGCATTTGAAAACTTGGTCTCCAGTTGGTGTTTAGGGAGGTTTGGGAAGTTCAGTGTTGCTGGAGGAAGTGTATCAGTGGGGATGGTCTTTGGAAGTCTATAATAGCCTTGCCCTACTTGCAGCTTACTCCTTCTGCTTCGTGCTTGCAGATGGGGACATGGTTTGTGGTTCCTATCAGCACCCCTGCTGCTGCCTGCTATCTCCTCGCTGTAATGGACTCCTAGCCATCCAAGATTACAAGGTCTAATAAACTCTGTCTTCCTTCAGTTGCCTTTGACCCTGATGTTTTGTCACAGTGATAGAAAATATACTGCCTAAGGATTCTCACCTCTCTGTGAAGAAGCCCAGTGAGGACTTTGACTGAGGACATTGGATTGATTGAGACTTGAAATGGCAGTGAAGTCGCCTGTTTCTGTGTGGTAATCTATGTCATTTCAGTCTAGGACAACTCTACACCTATCAGAGAAGACCACAACAAAAAAATCAAATGTCCATCTTGGTGATGAAGAAGACCCTGGGGGGCTAGTGTACATGTGCTTCACTTACCCTGTGTAGGACATCAAAGAGAGCATATATCTCTGAATATCCTGCAGAGGAGGTGATAAATGGATCATTGAGATGTTAGTGAGTCAATGTATCACTACTGTGACCTTTTTGGGAAATGACAATGTAGCAAATGTTGTAGAAGAAGCAGTCAGGACCACAGGCCAAGAAGAAGGCGAGGCCAAACCAGGAGTTCTCTCATTGTTACAAGAGGAATGCTGCTTCTTAGCCAGTCAGATAAAATGCATACATTCTAACTCTGCAGTTGAAATGCTTAGTGAGGACTCTCTTTTTCCCTCATCTGACACAAACTGAAAACAATAATAGTGTTTGGTCTACAGTTTTAATTCAATGTTAGGGCAACTTTTGGTTCAGGGCAGAGATAATAAGAACTAAAGTCACCTGGGGATAGTGAAGATAGAACTTTAAAATAAGTTATTACTACAGCTTTACTGGACCAGCATATTTCCTAACTACACTGGAAAACTTATCCTTATACCCACCTATACATATAGTTTTCACTCCTCATCAAAAAATATTTATTTTCTTTGCAGCAGATGTTACAGAAAACTACAACTGGCAAAAATACAGAGATCAATAGACTATGGGATGCTTAGCTCCCAAGAGATATATTTACCACACAACTCCTACACCTAAGACTCAGTAAACATCAGAAAAAGAGAAGAAGAAAAAAATAGAATGAGGAGCAATCATAAAAACCAGAGGATCAGGAAGTCATTGGTGAGAGTCTCCTAGAAATAAAAAGGAAACTATACACATGATACCTCAACATACAGCTGCCTAAACAAGACCTGAACAGTGACAATGTCAGGAGACATAGTAGCCATGTTAGTGGAAGGGGGTCCCACTGCTAGACAAAGAACTACAAAGAACTAAGGCCTGCTGAGAGAGAAAAAATTAGCTCCCCCAGTGATGAGCCCCCTAATTGGCTATCTAATACTAAGTGGTCACCCCTGAAATCATATTCATACAAACAACACTGAACAGATCCAGCAGAATATATTTGTATATTTATCCATATAGATCTAGCAATACAAATCAAAGACTAGGGGTCATGAATTTGAGAAAGAGCAGGGGAACTCCAGAGGGCTTGGAAGGAGGGAAGGGAAGAAGAGATGCAATCACATTTTAATTGAAAAAAATTAAAATAAAAAAAATCTCTAATACACACAGTACAAGAAGTTGGGTTATGGGCTACACTCTTGCCTTCTTACCCCTATATTAGCAGATTAACATGCTCTCTCTCTTTTACATGGTTATGGAATTCTGCATTTATGGTAAAATGCAGCTGTTCATGGATGTTTATCTCATTGGTTAATATGTTCCAACATTTATAAAGAATAAATGATTCCTTTTCAGCAGGTTTTACCTTATATAGAAGGACAGCACAATCTGAAAATGTAAGCAACACTTACAATATAACCTGAATGGAAGGCAAAGTCATTTAAAAACATTCTCCAATTCTAAACAAAACGAAAGGGTATAAATGATTGAATAAAATATAAGTACATTTTTGTGTAAATGAACACCCTATAAGTGTCCATATTGTATCCTGATGCACACTTTAAAAATATTCTTCTGCACAATTAGAAAATTAAATATGTGTAAGTCATACATATTTAAAATAACTAAAGTAAATGTATGTTTTTGTATCTAGTATTTTTCAATATTCATTAGATTGACCAGAATAATAGTTTAGGAGGGAGGGATGACAAGATGTGTTTTAGAGAGAGAAGGACAGCAACACTGACCAAGACATCAAACACCTGTACATGAATAGGAGCAAAAGGACACCTTAGGTGGATGTCATGCTGATGCCCTAAGGGATTCAGAGGCTGTAACCCAGCTAAATCCAACATCTTGTGAGAGGTGAGAGTAGGAAAGCATGCTATTATATCTCAGAGGAACCATTCTGATTCTGGCATCTCATTCTCATGACAAAGGTGGCAACCAGCATAGAGAATAGCACAGCATGGATCCGCTCTCCTGACAAAGGCAGGGGGAAGAATGGAAAATAATGCAAAGTTAGTGCCTTCTTGTTCAAATGTATTGTAATCTTCGGTCTTCCTCTCTTCCAGCAAGGATGTAAGGCATTTAGTCCTGACAGTGTGACTGTGATCTAATAATTGCTACAGATCCAGGCTGGGGAGCATTTCGGGGTTTGTTTTATAAATAGGAGGGTGTATTATCATTCACAAGTGTTTTAACTTGTCCTGAAAAAAAAAACATTTTGAAAAGAAAACATAATTGTTATGCCGTGTAAAACTTAACATAACATCATAGCCTATGTAGAACCAGGGTCTGTAAAATTTGTAATGTGGTAACTTTCAAATGTTTGCAAAATAAAATAATGTGTGTTGAACAAAAGCATGCAGAATATGCTACAGATGCCACAGTTAAGTTGGTGGAGCTGGTGATAGTATATTAAAAAAATTACTCTTTCCATATACATATTTATACATACTGTATATGCTAATAAGCAGTAAACCAGAGATTGTAATAATTCAATTAATTAACAAAAGGTAGAACAAATCCACCATTGTGTGCCATTAAAATATTTTCCAAGGGGCATAGACCTAAAGGTAAAGCAAAATGGGAGTGTTTTCTTTTAAAAGTTAAATCTGTGTGCAAATATTATCTGTGCATTAATTTCACTTTTGTATTAATCTGACCATGCCAAACTGTAATTAGAGAAATCAAAAATATAACTGACTAGAACTCCTTAAAGTCTTGTGAATGTAAATTGTCAAAGCTGACTTACAGGATTTCATTGACTACATTTTGAATTCTTAAACATAATGGGGGCTTTACATGCAGTAAAACATTTTAATTGTACACTGTGCAGTAATGAGGATTGTGTTGGAATCCTCCAAGTAGATACAAAGCTGGATATGGTAGTACAGGTGGAAGATGTACAGTGCTGGGGGTAGACATGCAGTGCTGGGGGTGGAAGTGCAGTGCTGGGGGTAGAGGGGCAATGCTGGGTGTTAAAGTGCAGTGCTGGGTGTCTAAGTAGAGTGGTGGGTGCAGTGCTGGGGTGTAGACATGCAGTGCTGGGGGTAGAAGGGTAGTGCTGGGGTAGAAGTGCAGTGCTGGGGGTAGAGGTGCAGTGCTGGGGGTAGAAATGCAGTGCTGGGGTAGAAGTGCAGTGCTGGGAGTAGAAGTGCAGTGCTGGGGGTAGAAGTGCAGTGCTGTGGGAAAGAAGTGCAGTGCTGGGATAGAAGTCCAGTGCTTGGGGATAGACATGCAGCGCTGTGTTAGAAGTGCAGTGCTGGGGGTAGAAATGCAGTGTTGGGGGTAGAGACAAAGAACTACGTCAAGGACAATCTTGTCCAGCATTCACTGCAGTGAAGAAAGTGAGAGACCTATCTTAACATGGCAGTCACTTACACACAGGGATTGTCCTCTGCCCCCCCCCCCATCAGACGCTTGGCACATGTGTACCCACATTCACATACACAAAAGAGTAGCATTCAGTTTCAGAATGAAAATAAGAAATTCAGCAAGAGTGGATCTAGCACTTATTATGGGAGGTATGGCACTGTAAGACAGCACTCTACCATTACAGGAAGAAATTCTAATCCATTTCTTCTATGGTAAAACAATCTAATGATTATGCCTAACTTATTCACAAACAACAGTATGAGATACAAAACATGGTTTACCAAAGGAGTCACCATCAAACTGGAATTCTGGAATTCTAATTGCCTTTTGTTTTAAATGACTCAATACTGCTTATGCTCAGCTTGCTCCAAGTGAGAAATCAAGTATTCATGCAAATGTCCTTGTGGGAGATATGACTCCCTCAAGGTAATAGGTAAGCCCAGGTAATAGGTAATGGGTACCTTGCAATAGGTAAGCCTATTGCATAAACATCATAAAGAGCCCATCATAGAGAAAACAGCTGAACAAACCAGAATTGAAACTACATTTTGATACTTTATCTTTAAAACCAACATGATTCCTTGAGCATGCTACAGCAACCTCCAACAGAAGTAGAAGTCATCTTTAAGAAGAATCTAGCCAAGGTCCATTAGAATATTCACTGTTCATTAGACAGAATGTGGGTAAGAGTGTAAATCTGAATATGCTAGTGGAGATCAGGTTGCATGGGAAACTTTAGAAACTGAAACATTAAATTAAATACTGGCCAGAAAGAGAAACATTCAAGCTATTGAATGTCAGCTTGAAATAAAATATGTGCATGTCCAAAAAAATTTCACCAATAGTAAGAGTAATTAACATTTGCATTTTATTTTAGTGGTGTTTGAACATGCCAGGAACCTTCTTTTTCACTGGCTGCATTCACAAGACCTACATGTCACCTCATAGGCATGATACCAGGGCCTATGCATGTACTATCTCATCTTTAAATTACCTATGATAGACGATAGATTTTATTGTTATTTATGAGGATACAATTTCATATGTAATGAGATGGAGCTGAGAATCTAGAATTTGTCCAAGGCTACAACCACTGAGAAAAAAAATGGACTTTAACAAAGTAAGCATGTAGTATGACTTGGGACTTCAGTTGCTAAGATATGACTTACATGTTGAAAGTACACAGAGGGAGAGAAAGCTGAGAATAGGTTTGCATTCCTGAGATTTTCCTGAAGAAAAGCATGTATCAGTGATAATTTTCATTGTCACGGTTTTAAAGATATTTCTTCAGGTTGTTTTGGTCTGGTAAATGTATGCTTCATACAGACATGAAGGAAGAAAGAGAAGCAAAGGAAAAACAAGAAACACCGAAAAGGAAATGGTAGGAAGAAACTCAGTGCAGAAAATGCTTTCTACCCTGCTACCCATTTAATGTATTTATGGTTGGTCTTTGCTGAAAGAAATCAAGTGACCATGGACTGATTTTTGCTATCCTAACCCTCATCAGATGGCATTTGATGCATTTTCCTGTATTTTCCCATTTAGTCCCCCTGCTTTCTTGTATGTCGTAGTTGGCCTTGAGTTGGTGCTGCTCCCAGTTAATTAAAAGTTGGTTACAGGAAAAAGGAAAGAATGTGTAAGTAGGGCAGTTTGAGATATAATTAGAATATTTTCAGAATTTCTAATTTATAAATAAGACCTGTTCATATTTACTTGTTCTGAGAAGAGTTACTGAATGTCATTAGAAAGTGGAGAAGTTAAACTCAGAATTCCATTAAAAGAAAATAACAGCTCACTCTTCACTTTAGAATGTACCAAAGAAAGAAAGTTTAGTGACGAAGCTGTCAGCTCAGACTGTCCAGGTAGAAGGTGAGTGATGGCTACAAGACAAAAGACTTCAGCCCTGAAAATCTGAAAAGTAAGTATCTGATTCCCTTATACTTTGTGGTAGTTGTTCTATTTGTTAAATACATTAAAATATTCCCAGCATCAAACACTTCTATATCTTCAGATAACTCAATGTATAGAAGCCCTGAAATGCTGCTCATGCATTAGCATTTTTGATGTTTTCTGAGACAAGCTAAAGTGACTTGGGTGCATCTTTATGGTCCAAGTGGACCATGCTTTTTGATGATTTTCAACTCTCCAACTCTGGGAAATTGTTGACTCTGTAAATAATTGGATTCCTCTAGGTTTTAAAGTGGAAGAGACAAGATGATAAATTTTCTTTCTTCTTTATTATCTCCCAATGACATTTCACTAAAAGACCTCTTTCTGTTCTTGTAGCTATATAAACTGTTTTTTTTAAATTCAGAATTATATGTTTTTCAATAAACTCAAAACCATTATTTTCAAAGGAAAAATTATTTTCTCTTATAAAACTTTTCTTTATAGGATAATTATATATATTTATGGGGAACAGTGTGAAAGTTTGATAAATGCATGTGTAATATCAATTCATAATGATTAGCATTTCAGTTCCCTTGAATATTTCTAATAAATTGGTCTTCAAGTGATATTTTAGTTTTTGATGCTTCATATTCTAATTCGTACTAATAAATTCTATTATTAGTACTCAAATGTAGTATTTAGACAAGTATTGCAGAGTGTAGGATAGACTTGATCTATAGAATAACCAAATAATAAACATGATTACCCCTACATGAAACCATCAACATGTACAGTGCCAACATGTACAGTGTTATATATTGAAAATAATTTAGAACGCTTAAAGCAAGTATATCAATATTTATGCAGGCAAAAAGTAATTTTGTCCTTCATTATATAACTATTTTTAGAAGGCTAAACACACTATTTCAAAACCACTGTTCAGAATGTCATATCAACCTATCTTCTGGATCTGCCTTAGAATTCATTCACTTTTATGTTAACAGCCTCAAGGCTGGCAAAAGTTCGTTTATGGTGAGAAGATTTGGATGTACCAAAAACAAGACTAATTTTTTCTAGAAATGTTTGGAATGACTCTTCTATAACAACAACAACAACAAAAAAGATATCTTCCAAGCTTGTTTTGTAGAGAGGTAGTATTGTAACATACATGTACACCTTAGTTGAAAATTACTGATTGCTATGAGTAAGCTTTCTCAAAGGAATTACTGTGAAGAATATAATTAATTTAGTGGTATGATTCCCAGCTTTTTCTTTTATAAATTCCTTGCTACACCATTCAACACTATTTATACAGGTATCTTTTAGATCCATGGAAATCACATGAATTATCTGTCACAAAATAATTGTCATAATGTATTGATAAATTTACTCTTTCCATATTTCACATATTTCAAGTATATATCAACACATTTATATAATTGTAGAATTATACACAGTTACCTACAAGGTGGGACATATGATTTGAGATGACATTTTTCTTTCTATTCTGTCCAATTTGTGTGATACTTTATTTAATAGTATTTTTAAAAGAAATATATTATTTGGTAAAATTATTACTCAACTGAATTCCATCAAAATGTCATCTTTTTATATGCTTAAAAGGTTTCTTATCTTCTATTATTAAGTGATAATAAAAGATTATAATTTGACAAAAATGGATCCTAAAATGATTTTTAATTATTTTTTTTTATTTAAACATCCTCATACAATACACTCAGATCATATTCTTTCTACCCAACCCCAACTCCTCCAGGCCCTCTATACCTCTTTACCAACCCATTCAACTTCATAGTCTCTCTCTTTCAAAAAAAAAGAAGAAGAAGAAGAAGAAGCACATAACCAAAGTGCAAAAACTAAAACAATAAATAAACAAGAAACTAAAAAATACTAAAACAAAACAAAATACAAAGCACACAGACAAAAAGCATAAAGTCTGTTTCCTGTTAGCCAACTACTACGGGGCATGGAGCTTGATATGGAGTGTAGTTGATATACCTAGTGATGTTACCCTTGAGAAAACCAATTTCCTTTTTTCCAACAGGTATCAAATTGCAAATAATGTCTTGGCTAGAGGTGGGATTTTATGTTTCTTTCCTCTTCTTCTTGCTAGAATTTTGTCTGCTTTGAACTTGAGCAAGTCTTGTAGATTTTGTCATACTCTCTATAAACGTATATCTGTATCAGTCCTATTATGTCTTGGTGTCTGGGAGTCATCAACCACCTCTGGGATATTGAATATTTCTACTTTCTCTTCTGCATGGATCCCTGACCCTAGAGGGGAGGGGTTTTCAATCTACCTGCAAGATATACTGGTGCAATAATGGTATAGATACTATGGGAGTAACCTACCAAGGTTTGATTGGATTTAAGGTCCAGTCCATAATATAGAATCCATACTTGACACTGCTAACGTGGCCAAGAACCTTAGACTAGACAGTTTATGAACACTAGGACAAAACCTATTACTATCCTTGCTAAAGGAATGGAGCAGTACAGTGAATCCCAATGACATATTGTTAATCAGCATTCAACTCATCAGAGAAGCTTCTTCTTTCAGTAGATGCTAATTAACACAGAGACTCACAACTGGACAATGACAGATTTTATAGCAGACAGTGATAGTACTCAGCCTTAAATGGGATGGCTTCCTAACATGAATGATTTAAAAATATACGTTTCAATAGAATTTAACATAAAATCCAAAGCAAAAATAAAAATGAACCCCCCTAAAATTAAATTAAATGTAATTAAAATTTAATATAGAGAAACAATCATGAATATTTTTACATTTACATGAAAATATATAAATGCATACATATTAAATACTAATTGCTTTTGCTTGTTTGTGGATGTGTACTGCTATTTATAGAGTTTCACTTTAAGTTTACTTTGACAATATAGGATTGCTAGAACCTCAAATATCCTTACACATTTTCATACCATTTTGTACACAAATGCCAACTCTTCTTTCTTAAAGGTTTATTTTCTCCTTAATTTGTTTGTGTGTGTGCACATGTGCATGTGTAGGCTTGTGCACATGTGAGTGTGGGTGCTTGAAAGTCCAGAAGAGAACAGAAGATGTCCTGTGGTTTGGAGTTCTAAGAAACTGTGAACTGCCTGATGTGAGTGCTGAGAAATGAAATTGGGTCAGATCATCTGCAAAAGCAACCCTTAAGATAAAAATACCCTTAAGTGCTCAGCCATCCTCTTAGCCCCCCTACACTGATAGTGCTGTTGAATTATGTTCTTTAGCTCTCTTGGGAACTGTGGTAGGAAGTTATCTACATACATTATTTGTTTAGATAAATATTCCAAAGATAAATTCAGTATAACTACACAAATTTGTAATAACTTTTGAAGCTTAATTATACTTAGAATATTTAAAACTATTTAATTTCAGGTGAGAAATAAAATGTATTGTATAGTTTCATAGAAATGGGGTACTTTTTATTGGAAACAATAGAGTTCCTTAAGTCCATTATAAAATAACTTTCCCAATTGATATATGAAATTAAATTTGCACTAGTCATTTACTGGATATTTAGTATACACTTAAGTATTTATTAATTTCAAGAAATGAATGCTCAAGATATTAAACTGGTATGAACTGGGTGACAGAAGTGGAAATATCATCAATATTACAATAGATGCCTGACACATTTTAAGAAAAAGATATATGTTTACTTCAACTGTGGGTATTGATTGAATGGAAGTAGCTGTAATCTACAACTCAACAGGAAACCTACAAGTTTGTAGTTGGAAGTTTTCCTGTGTTCCAGCCTGCTGGTGGCCAGGCAAATCTCTCCCACTTGTATCCCCCAAGTAAACACACAGAGGCTTATATTAATTATAGTTGCATGGCCATGGCTCAATCCCTTTCCTAGCTAGCTCTTATATCTTAAATTAGCCCATAACTATTAATCTGTCTATCATCACATGTTCCATGGTTTTACCTGCATCCCATTACATGTTGCTCTTTGGGCAACTCTCTGGCATCTCCCTCCACCTTCTTCCTGTCTCTCCCTTTGAATTTCCTGCCTGCCTCTAAGCTGCCTTGCCATATGCCAAACAGCTTTATTTATCAACCAATCAGAGCAACACATATTCACAGAATACAGAAAGATATTCCCTCATCACTCCTGCTTTTCTGTCTAAAGAAAAGGAAGGTTTTAACTGTAACCTATTAAAATTTCATATAAAAAAAACAGTTATCAAGCATGAATTACAGTTACAATATCTAGTCTATTTGTATGTTATAATGACTAGACACATTTATTATTTCATGCTTTTTTGGTCTTGAGGGATATAACCACTGCTTAGCTAGACCTTCTTCTCAATTTCTCACAGACTACAACTGCTGTTACAAAGACCCAAATAGTAATCTACCCTATATGCCATTGCTGCTCAAGGTCCCATAGTCAGCTCTGCCTCATTTATTTTCTCACCCACTCAAAATAGAACATTTGAATATTTCACACATTATGTAATAGAATCTCAAACATAAAATATAATCAGATTAAGTAGAAGTTCAACAAAGAGCCCAATACAGGCAACTTCATCTGTTCTGACCAAGGTGTCTTCCTATGTTGTCTCCTAGGGCTAGTCCTTAGCACTTGAGAAGAACATTAAGATGGCAATTACTTTTTGACTTGTGGATTAATATTGATAACAGATTAATTAAAATCTTTTGGCTTTGGAAACTCCTTGCTAGTCCTGAGAGCAGCCAAAGACAGAAGGGAAAGATTTTTATTCTTAGTAGGTGATAAATTCAGTAGATCTTTTTTATTAGTTTCCACAGCTTTTTTTTTTCTTAACCAGCAAAGCTCCAATTTTAAATGTTTTATTTATTTGTTTAATTTTGAGATGGCCTAATTTATATTGTGACACTGACACATTTCCATTTCTGATCCTGGTTCTTGACCCTCCAAAATGTGGGGCCAAAAGAATATAGCTCACCATTTGGTATAAAATATATGACCCAACTTTCCTTTTCATATGTCTATGCAAATGCACAGAACCAGCACTTTCTATTGTGCCTGTAACTAGATGTATTCTTTACAGTCTGTGTGACCCCAGAAGGAATTTCCATGACCAAAGTGAAGGAGCCCTAAGGCAGATTATAAGGGGCAGGCAGGAACAAAGAGGGACATTTCCATCGAATCCCTCTGTGTGTTTGTGTCAAAAACTTGATGTCTTAACAGAGGAGACTCTGCATATCTCTCCACTATGTGATAGCTACTTTCTGAGGTAGACAGAACAATCACATGCTAGTATCTCCTTCAGAACAACTTTTAAAAATCACTATTTGGAGGTTATTTTGAGGAATACCACTGAGCTAAACAGAGGAAGGCCTGGTCAGTGCAGAATTCGTTTCTGTGTTATTCATTAAGTTTTTGTACTAGTGTAATCATTTATCAGAGAAAATTAGAGGGAGAAGCAAATTTATAAGCAATGCTCTCAGAAACTGTTCTTTTGGCAGTGGAGGGGTCACTGAACGCCTTTAAATAATCAGGAGATTATTAGAAATCTGTTTGGTGAGAAGATGAGGTACTGGATGAAAGAAGCTCCTCCTATAGCCTGTAGCATACAGGAGAGATGACATCACAGAACAATCAAGTGCCTGGGTTTAGTACCTAAGTAAATTGTGTGGGCTTAGGCAAGTTAATTTAGCTCCCTGTATTTTAGTATCCCCATAGGCTTTTAAATACTTATGTATGTGAAATCTTTTAAGGTTCTTAGAATGGTACCTGGATTATAACATTTACTCAGTAACTAATAGTTATTGATGCCAAATGATTAATAACTGGATGCTATAAATTTATGAGGGCAAAGAATCAAGATCCTGACAACTTTTTTCAGTGGGGGCATGTTTTTGCTATTTGTTCTTTATTGAAGTGGCTTGATCTTTTTATTCCTTATTTTTATTATTAAGAGATTTTTCTATTCATTTTGCATACATAGATTCCCCTCTCCTCCCTCCTCCAGCCCCCCAGCCTCCCCCAAACTCCCCCCATTTCCACCTTGTCCAAGGCAAGGTCTCCCATGAGGAGTCAGCAGAGCCTGGTATATTCAGCTGAGGCAAGTCCAGGCCCCTCCTCCCTGCACCAAGGCTGTGCAAAGTGTCCCACCATAGGCACTAGGCTCCAAAAAGCTGGCTTATGCACCAGGGACAGGTCCCAGTCCCACTGCCTAAAGACCCCTTAAACAGTTCAAACTAAACAACTGCCTTGCCTATCCAGAAGGCCTAGTCTAGTACCACGGAGGCTCCTCAGCTATTGGTCCACAGTTCATGCATTTCCACTAGTTGGGCTAGTCGTCTCTACATTTTTCCATCATGATCTCGATGTCCCCTGCTCATAGAATTCCTCCTCTCTCTCATTGATTGGACTCCTGGAGCTCAGCCTGGCACCCAGCTAGGGATCTCTGCATCCGCTTCCATCAGTCACAGGCTGAGGGCTCTATGGTGACAGTTAGGGTATTCAGCCATCTGATCACCAGAGTAGGCCAGCTCAGGCACCCTCTCTACTATTGGCAGTAGTCTATAGTGGGGTCATCCTTGTGGATTCCTGGGAACTTCCCGAGCACTCTGTTTCTCCCTATTCCCATGACATCTTCATTTATCACGGTATCTCTTTCCTTGCTCTCCCACTCTGTCCTTGTTCCAGCTCAAACCACCCATTGTATTCTCCTATGTTCTCATCCCCCAACCCTTGCCCTCCATTACCCTAATCACCTGACTTAAGGTCAGTGTGAGTAGCACTGGAACAAACAAAGAGGACAACCATAGGGCTCATCTCCGATGGTGAGCGCTCTCTGTGATAAACAACTCCTTAATTGGCTAAGGCTGAGAATCTGGCTTGCTCATGCACACCTGGACGTATTGGTAGTGGCCACGTGGCATATCAGGGTTGGCTACCCAGTGATTACTTAAGGCTGTGAGCGGGTTTCCCCAGGGTCAGAAGTCAGAAGATTGTTCAAGGTTCCTGAATAAACTGCAGAAAGAAGAGCCTGGTGTCGCATCTTCCTTGCTGGTCGAGGCGGTTGCGGCAACTCTATGAAAAACTGCACCATAAGCTAAGCTGAAAAATACTAAATTGGAGTGAAAATGAAAATAAGCTGTGCTCCAGCAAACGGAAGTGCTTTTGGAAGCTGACCTTGTGCTCGTTATTAAACGGAGGCTTGTGAACACTGAAGGGGGAGATGAAACATTAAATAAGACAAAATCATCTCAGATGAAAGGCATGCTCAATGAATAGCAGACAGATGTAAACGAGAGCAGCATGAAACAAGGAACCATTGCAAGAAAGCTGAAATAAAATATTTGAATTTGTATCAGCTTTCCTCACAAAAAGAACAAAATTGACACTACATAAAATTAAGTCGATGATTAAGGGAATCTTGAGAAACTTAGCCAGAATGCAGAGCATAAAGACAAAGAGATAAAAAGATGAGAGAGAATATTAGAAATGGGAGATAGAAAGGAATAGAATTGCACTCATTGCCAATTAGTATTTTTAAGGAAGGGATTAGACCTATCAGGACAATGGCAAAAATCTTCCACCTAAATTAGCCATAGAAACAAAAGCAGGAGGCAAATGCTTTTTTTTTGGGGGGGGGGTCTGGAGAAAGATACGAGCTTAAAGGCTGAAGGGTTCTATTCTGCAAAAAACATCTAAATTAATTTTTGAAGTTTTTAAACTATTAGTTTCTTAGTCCAAATGGAATGGCTGAGTGCACTCCTCTCTCTCATTGATTGGACTCCTGGAGCTCAGCCTGGCACCCAGCTATGGATCTCTGCATCTGCTTCCATCAGTTTTAGGCTGAGGGCTCTATGATGACAGTTAGGGTATTCAGCCATCTGATCACCAGAGTAGGCCAGCTCAGGCACCCTCTCTACTATTGGCAGTAGTCTATGGTGGGATCATCCTTGTGTATTATTTTGGCTCATAATACAAACTTTGATAAACAAAGTGACAAGATTCTGGGAGCATTTTGAGAAATATTGCTTAAATGCCTTTGTAAAGACTATAGTTAATCACTCAATCAGTCAATACCTCTATTGATTTGTTTTGACTTCCATAACAAAATACATCAGATGAGTAGCTTAGAACAAATTTATTTACTTGTATTCTGTTTCATTGCTTTTTCATGATTTTCTTTCAGGGATTTATTGTTTTCTTCTGTTTTATTTGTCCTTTCCTCTAGTTTTTTTATAGTGTTCTTCCCATTTTTTGTTTGTCTGTTCCTCCATTTCATTTTTTATTTCTTCTTTATAATAGCATCTTCATGATGTTATTCATAAGGTTGTTTTCTTCTGCTTCTTCCATTCTGTGATGTTCAGGTCTAGCTGTTGGAGGAGAGCTAGGTTCTGGTGATGCTGTATTGTTCTTTATTTTATTGTATGTACTGCTGCTTTGATGTCTGCCCATCTCCTCCTTGTGGATTCGTTCTTGGTCTTATCAGTGCTCTTGGTCCAGACAGACATGACAGATTCAGGAAGCCTCTCTCTGGTCCAGATGGAAGCTCTGGGCATGCTAGCTGGATGGGAGCTGGGGGCTGATCTCTAACTCTCCTGGGTCTGGGGCAGATGGGTATGGGGGCAGGGCATAGAGATTGCAGGGTCTGCCTGGAGTCTTGGAAAAGGGGAACCTTCCCGCAGGCCCACCCAATGGCCAGGACCTGGGGCCAAGTTGAGTAGGTCTTCCCAGAATGTCTGGTGCCAAGGGATGGGACCTAGGGACAGGCCTCCCTGGGTATGACCCCAGGCACTCACCTCTGGTCCAGATGGGAGTTCAGAGCTGGATGGGAGCTGGGGGTAGGTCTCTATTTACTTGTATTCTGGAGGCTGGAAGTGGAATGCCATATTATTTTCAGTCTGTTGATTCTCCAAGTTTTGCCCTTAGTTACAGATGGCCATTGTCTCTGCTTCTGCCTGGTCTCCTTATGCATGTCTGAGTCATAAGTTTTTCTCATAAGGCCATTAGTACATCAACATAAGACTATTTCAATCATCACAATTTAATTTAGCTACCTCTTTAAACACCTTAGCAAAACCACAGAGTCTGAAGTAAAAAAGCTGGGGGTTTAATACTTGAATTTATGTAATATAATTTAGTTTATAATAATTCAAAAAGAAAAAGAAACCATTTTATCAGATTTCCAGATCATATCAAAAGTCAGAAGAGCCAGGTGGTAGTGTCACACGCCTTTAATCCCAGCACTCAGAAAGCAGAGCCAGACAGATCACTTTGAGTTCAAGGCCAGTCTGAGCCAGGACAGGCACCAAAACAACACAGAGAAACTCTGTCTCAAAAAAAAAAAAAAAAAAAAAAAAAAAAACAACAACAAAAAAAAAACCCAACAACAAAAACCCCCCAAAATTAGAAGAATGAGACCATTCTTCCTGGGTTTTGTGGAGTTAAATATATATATAATAATCTCATATTTAATTCTATTGATCAATATGCAGAATTCAATAGTATATGAAAGAAATTGATAATGAAAAAATGTGTAAAATGTATAGATGTGGAAATATTAAAAGTAAGACTAAAGAAAGTAGAAAGAATGCTAACACAATAAAACAGTAATTACAACTTGCAACTACATTTACAAAGCTAGAAAGTACATGCATACATCTTTTACTCAGGTTTTGAATTATACTATATTACTCATGGAATAATGTTCTCAGTGTAGATTTAGTTGTTTAGTATTTTTTTATACAAAGTTGGTTGAATATACAAATGTATGTCCTACAGAAATAAGAAGTGACTGTATATATGAAAGTATATACTTGTGTGCCTTCATATGTACTATTTCTCTCTCCTCCACATAGGCATTATTCATACAGGTACATATTTTAATTTTTAAATAAACCAGTAGAATATTAGAAAAGTATGTGAATGAAAGAAATTAAAGCTATCATAAGTAACATATCCATTTTTATTCTAGTTATGTCAGTTGGCATGGCCTAATTAATAGCATTTATAAATAAATAATATTTGCATTTATTATTTTTCCTTCAAGTTAAGCATTAGGCAAAATAAGGTCAGCATATAAGTTATGGTGTAAGAGAAACAAAGAAACCATAGTCCACTTAAGCTAGTAGTTTCTAAGTTTTGATATTAGAATTTTTCACACTATTAAAAATAAGTGAAAAATTAACAGGGCTTTGGTTTGTATGTGTTACTACCGTCAATTACAACTATAATTAACGATTAAAACTAGAAACATGAAAAAATCACAAGTACAAATTCCATCAAGCCCTTGGAATAATGGCATCATCACTTGGCATATAGCTTCTGGAAAATGCTATAAGAAATTCATGAATAAACAAATGAAAAACAAGGCAAATGTTTTAGTACTATCATGAAAATAGCTTTAAAATTGTGTACCCACTGATACAGACTTGGGGACTCCAAGATCATTTAAGATATTTTGTTTGTTTGCTTCCTTGCTTGTTTATTTATGTAGCATATGTGATGGTCAGAGGACAACTTTTGGGGTTCTGTCCTTCCATCATGTTGGTTCTGGAAATAAAACTCAGGTCATCAGGCTTGGTAGCAAATGCTCTTACCTGTAAAATTATCTTTCTGGCATCATGATATCCTTTGAAAAACAGAAGTAGAAATGCCAATAAACACATAGAAGTTAAAAAACAAAACAAAACAAAACTAAAAAAAAAGCAGATGTAGTCAAATACAAGATACTATTTTTTAAAAACAAATTCAGAACTAAAATTAAGACAAAAGCATTTATAGATTGCTTCTCCTGCTTCGCATCTAAAGGGTGGCCTTCACAAGTGTGTCAGTGGCACTCTATTAACTAAGGGTACACCTCCGAGGCAGCATGTCTCCTGACTGCAAGTGACACTGCGCAGAATAGATTCTTCACCATGACCTCTGCTTCCTCAGCTTCCTCTAGACAGTCTTGTGGCAGTGCGTCCCATGTGCCATCTTTGTGTGAACAGCTGGCTGGCTGACTTTGCTGGGTGATTTTAGGTGGATTTCTCCTGGTGTTAGTAGGCACTGCTGTATCTGTACCTCTCTCATCTCTGTTTTTTAAACTTCTCCTTACAGACTATCTTGAAGATATCTTACTTTCCCGAGTTAATTTTACCTTCTTGAGGATTTTCCTTATATTTAATCTTGTCTATCTATATGTTTTATATAAATGCATATATCAAAGTGATTATAAGACATTCCTGCTTAAATGTGAAACGTGCCTTTTAAATTCAACCTACTCAGAACCAATTAGAAATGTTTTGATTACGTTTCTAGTCACAACAACAAAGCAGCTGGCATCAACAATCAATGAAAAGGAGGAAACAGTTACTATAACTCATTTTTCTGAGACAGTGGACATGATTCTTTGGCCTCAAGTACCTAGGAAGACCAGGAGGGAGCAAAACCACCAGCATGGGAAATCCTTTCCCTCTCACAGTAGACAGATCACAAAGTGGAGAGAGGGACCAAAAAGAAAAAAATCCATTTCAAAGGCATGTCCCAAGTTACCTAATTCCCCCTGCCAGGCTCCACCTCCTACAGCTTTCACCACTTTCCAAATTAGTGCCTCCAGTTGGAAAGCATGTGTTCTATGCTTGAGGCTGCAGGGAAATTTTATATTCAAACTATAGGAGAAACTTTCTGGACTCAAAATAGATTTTCCTCACACAGATTCAGCATCTCTAATCTGAAAATTTGAACTCTCTAAGTCTGATAGTTACATGTACAAATGTTTTGTTTCATGCACAAAAAAATAAAAAAAAACATAGAAAATTCCCATCAGACTAAATGTCTAAATCATATGTTAAATATGAATGAAATTCATGGTTAGAATTGGGTTCCATCCCTAAGACAGATCATTTTGTATGCACAAACGTTTCAAAATCTGGTGGAATAAAGAGCTGAAATACATTAGTCCCAAGCATTTTGAATAAAGAATATGCAATCTGTATCATTTCATCAGGCTTGAGCCTATGGATTTTATTTCCTGATTATCTTACAACTTTATTTTCTTTCTCTTTATTACTTTGGCCAAGTTTGAAATTTTATCATCTCTTATACAAATTGTTGCATATCCAGTTTCTGTGTTTTATTTTTAACCCATCATTCCAGACTTTGTACCCACTTATCCACATTTAAAACTATCTTCCTAAAATCCCAGGGCTGATATTTCTATTCTTGCTACCTCTCACAACATTTAACATGACCACTATTTATCTTTATTCTGTAATATTTGTAATTTTTATTTTGCAAAATATAGCATGACTCCCAATGAGTATACTATGTGTTTAAGATGATATCCTAGTTTTCTTTCTCTATGCCATGACCAAAAGCAGCTTGGAGGGAGAAAAGGGTTTAGTTTAGCTTATATTTCCAGATCACTGTCCATCATCAAGGCTGTGTAGTTTGATGACATTATTGGAGGTAGTTAGAGAAAGAAGCTGAAGCCACTTGAAGGAAGTATACAGTAGGGGATATATAAGGAGAAGACATGTAACCCTCTGCTCTGTTTTGACCCTCCTCTGTTTCTGTTTCTCAGTCTTCACCAGGTGAGCAACTCTAGCCCATCATGCTCATCTGCAATGTTGTTCTGCTTCACTGGAGCCTCCAAAGGGGAGCCAGCTAGTCTTGGATGGAAAGATCTAAAACTGTGAATAGAAATGACTCTTTCTCTCTTTAAGACAATCAGGCACTTGCAGCCTATGACATGTCGTTGGTAAAACTCATGCTCAAGAAGGCAACCAAGTTAAAAGAAATCTTTCTCCCTCCCCCCACCCTCTCTGTTAGTGTTTTAGGTGCATTTACAGTTCTGTGTTGGCCCACATTCATAGCTATCTTGGGTCCCATGAGGTCTGCAGGTTATGAATTTAAGCCCACATGCTTTCATAATTATCCTAAAATTTGTCATAGCAAAGAAAAAAACTAGTGAAATATTTTGTATTTTAAGTGAAATTTTAGTGATAATTGTCAAAGTCAAGAAATATTTTTATTTCATTTAAACTGGCACAAATTAAAGTATAATAAATACGTAGTAGTAGATAATTTACAGCATATGTATAAATATGAATAAACCAGTACTTATAATAAAATAGAAGATAAAGGAATAAATGTAAAATGTAGAAAACTGTGTAAATGAAATGTTATAATTCCAAATACCATGAGTAAAAGATTTTGTGTATGCTCTCAGACACATAAAAATTGTCTATTAGAGTTTTCAACAAAAAAATGTATAAAATTGCATACATGCTATGATCAAAATAAAATTGTGTGAAAGTTGTTATTAAAACTGTATTTAAGGACTGGAGAGATGGAAAGGGCATTTGTTCCTCTTCTAGAGTACACACAACAGCTCAAAACTGTCTCTAATTCAATATCCAGGGTATCTGATGTCCTCTTCTGTCTTTTATGGCTCCAGGCTGCCAGGAGTATACAGATGTACATATGGTCAAGAACAAAATTTACTCATAAAATTAAAATAATAAAAATTTTAAACTGTACATATAACTATGATATGTGAAAAATTAATGCCTGGGTAAAAAAAAAAACATGATTTACCATGTTAATACTGAATTTATTTATGTTCTTGTTCTTATTAGCCCCCTAAATATTTGGTCACACCATTCTATTGTGTAATAAAAGAAAACAGTATGGTTCTTCCAGTTGTAGTCAACCTTGGAACAATGGCCAAAGTCAGATGACATTTCCTTAAAAAAAAAAAAAAAGGCCACTTTTTGTAGATGTCATAGGAGACTCCTTATCAGGAATTTGTAAGGAATTGCCAGGCTCAAATTCTCCTCTCTCCCTCAGGAACTTCAATGTCTTGATAGGAATGTTGCTGTTGGCATCCACAAGCCCACTTCCACTCCATCATTATAATCTTGGCTCCTATTAGTAGGAGTGTGTGCAAGGACAGGGAGATCTGGAAAGCTGCTTTACGAATCAGGAAAACACAGACATCACAGAAGAACTTGTGTGAGGAATAAATATCTTATTATTCTCATGTGTATGTGAATGTGTGTGCTTATAGGAGTCCATGTATAACATGTTCAAGTAGGAGTGTGTATTGGCCTGAAAAGTGCTTCGAGTCTGTTGGAACTGGAATTACAGAATGTTATGAGCCTTCATGTGAGTGCTGAAATCTAGTCCTGGAATCTGGATAGATACATAGCTCAGCCAGTGCTCTTAATGACTGAGCCATGTATCCATCCCTTTTATCTCATTTTTATTATCCTAATGATGAAGGATTTGAGTTTGAATATTTATTTTCTGTATTTTATGGTGATGATCATTGTACAAAGTGATAGATCACATAATCCAATTTTCTTCAAGTATATCATATTCTTTGACCTCATTCATCCGTTATCTTTTCCTGTCTTCCTCCTATTACCCCCCCCCCACACACACAGAGAGAGAGAGAGAGAGAGAGAGAGAGAGAGAGAGAGAGAGAGATTGAGAGAGAGAATAGATAGACAGACAGATAGATATGCTTTTTTCTATGTTTTTCTGGCTATGGCTTATTTCATTTAGTATGGTGATGATCAATTCTGTCTATTTTTTAAACAAATACTATATTAATTATTCCTTTTGGCTAAATAAAATCCCATTTATTAAAAAAATCAACTCATCTGTTCATGTACACCAAAACTGATTCCATAACTTGGCCCTTGTGCATAGGAATGAACATGGATAAGCAGCAATCTGTAGTAGTTGACCTTACATTCCTTAAGTATATTCCTAGGACCTTATAGCTAGATAACATAAGGGCTCTACTTTTAGATTATATAAAGTTTATTGAATAGCCTTTAGTAAAATAGTTTTATAGTGAAAGAGTCCATCAAACAACTGCTTGACCAGAATGCTAGAAACAGAAATACAGAAATATTTTCAGCCTACTGATGTAGCTCAGTGCTGATTATTTGCCTACCACATGGAAGGCCCTTGTTTAATCCTAACACACACACACACACACACACACACACACACACAAAACCACTACCACCACTGTTAACAGCAACAACAAACAATAACAACAGAGTCATATGGGGAAAGAGGCTGCCTTTGTTCAGTTAAAATACATTAAAATTTTTTCAGACACTAATTTATGGTTTGGGAGCTATTAAAATATCTACAACATAAATTATATTTCAGAGGACTTAAGTCTAATCATGTCTCACCCATATCTTATTATAAGTTGTCCCTCTGTGTAAGCGCTCTCTTCTTTTCTGTTGATTTTTTTAGGTTATATTTTAATTACAACACTTCTTCCTTTCCTCTCTCCAAACCCTCTCATATAAGTCTCCCTATTCTTCAAATTCCTAATACCCCTTAAGGACACATCTATGGCAATATCCTATCTTTATGCTCAATTACTTCATTTATATTTTTTTGAATTAATATCAATTATAACATTGCAAAATATATGAATTTTAAACATAAACAATTCTTTTATGATAAAAATAAAGTTATACACATGTATAAAAGAAATTTTAGATAAACTATCAAGCAGATTTCTGTCATGTTTGAGAAATATGAAATATTATATTGTATTGAAGAGTTTGTCTTAGGTATTTATAAATGCCTCTCATGAGTTTTTTATAATTTATATTTGAAAAAAATAATAAATTATATGAAATATTTCTGTTTACACATAAGTTATGTGGTTATGAATAAGTCAGGAATATACATTTACTTTTTGAAGATAGTAACAGATTTTTCCCTCTTGGTCCATTTGAATAATGTTATTTTAATAATTAACATTTTTATTAAAGTTTGCTTAAATATAGAATTAGTATGTTTAACTTTTTTCAAACAAACAAGGGCACAGCATGTGCTCTAGGATGGAATAGACTTTTTATGAGCAGGTTAACAAAAGAAGGGTTTTCCCCAAGGGTGAAGGATTTTAGTGTTACTCATTGCTTCTTGAGCCACAGAGGTGTCTTTCTCTTCCCTCCTAACTGGTAATAAATATCAAAGTGAAGTTGTATTCATTTTTCTTTTATGTTCTATGCTTACTCAAGAAGCCCTTCTCTATTCTTGTTTTTTCTTGATCTGTTTTTAAACAAATTCTCATAAGCCAGAGGTTCTTGTTAATAACCTATACAGAATGGACAAGAGGGCAGGTCTTGAAGGTTCCATTCCCTGAAGACTGCTTCCTTATTCATAGATGTTCTCTCATTTCACTGGTGAAAAATTAGATGGCTTTACCAAGATATAGTTTACATGCCATGAATCTCTTTATTAATTCTAGACTTAGTTTTTCTCCTACATTCTTGGAAAGTTAGAAGTTTTCCTGTGTCCCAGGTGGCTGGCAGTCAGGACAAATCTCTCCCACTTGCATCCCCCAAGTAAGTACACTGAGGCTTATATCAATTATCACTGCTTGGCCATCAGTTCAGGCTTATTATTGACTAGCTCTTACACTTGATTTAACCCACAATTCTTATCTATGTTTAGCCACGTGGCTTGGTACCTTTTCTCAGCTAGACAATCACATCTTGCTTCCTCTGCATTTGGCTGTCGACTCCTGACTCAGCCCTCCCTCTTCCCAGAATTCTCCTAATCTGCTTGCCCCATCTATATTTCCTGCCTGGATAATGGCGAATGAGTGTTTTATTTATCAACCAATCAGAGGAACACATATTCACAGCGTACAGAAAGACATCCCACAGCAAAAGCGTGTACCCATCTCTGTGGTTACAAACAGTACCTCTTCTTACTCTCCATTTCCGCCTCACATTTCATCTCCTAGGATGGTTTCATAGTTCAGAAATTTCCATTCTTGTTATTTTAATGAGTCCTCAGGAGGACAAATACATCAAACCAATGGTCATCATCAATTTCCTTTTCAATTTTTGTTTTTTGTTAATCAAGGCAGTTTATTGCATTTATGGCATATATAAAAGCTAATAAAAGCTATAACAAAACATAAAATCTATAAAAGCTAATAAACTATAACATATATCCACTGAAACTGTAATGGGTTTCTCAGTTTCTTAAGAGATTTCAGGAACTCACCTATTCCCCAATTTAAAGGAACAATACCAAACTCATGAAGAGATCAAGTTACAGAAGAGTTAAAGAAAAACCAATTGTTTTTCTAAAAGAACCCCTTATAACAATGAGCTTGGATCTTTGATTCTGTATAAAGTATACAATAGAGCCTATTTGATTGGTTTAGACCTGATTTCATATACTTGAAAATTTAGACACAGATACATTTGTGCTATTTGAGAATATATAGACCTATCGATCTAATTCTGTGCAAACATAAATTTAAAATCTATTGTAATATATACTTATGTCTTTATCATTATTAAGCTTTCTTTATTTCTCATGTATTACATTCCGTGATGGTCTCATATTAAACTTTCTAGGATTGACATTAGTTATGGCATAGAGTCATTGCAGATCTTTAGACATATATCTATTGTACCATATTGATGTAATTCTGTATAAATTTCAAACACTTCTATTTAACATAACCAAGTGGTATGAAATCTTCCTTTTAAAAGCAAGTATATAGTACTAGCTCAATTGGCACTTAGCCACAGTCCTTTTACAATTTGCACAATAGCTTCCAGCAGGGATTGTTTAAGGACCATATTTAGAGAACACAAAATCACACATGTACAATCAGTAGACACCCAGGTTCTATCTGTAGCTCACTTTGAGATGTTATTTAGCTAATGTACAGATGTTATAGCCAGGCAGTTAAAACTAAAAAATAGAGCATGTAGGTACATTCTGTTAACCATTCTCTTGACTATTATCTCCATACCCTAATTCTACATAAAATATTACCTAGAAAGAATTTGGATTGATTTTAATATGTCATCATTTTCTATCTTTTGAAAAAGCTAGCAATGAGCATTTGTAAATGTAGTTTTTCATACTAACCGAGCACCATGGAGTAAATACACACTCAGTGACATAGCTTGACTATATAATACTCAGTTTCTCAGTTTCTCTGCCAGATTATAATTTATCATAGGCTTTTGGCATTTTGCATTATAAAAAAGGACATAAAATCTAGTATTATTCAACTCTACAGTACACTCCTGGGAGATGAAGATTGGGTCTTATTTATCCTTGCAGTGCATTGTACCTGGAACATAATTACTCTGCAAAACAATTTAAGTGAATGAGTTAATAACTGCACATTAACAATGATTCTTTAGAGAAATCAACAGAATCTGACAATCAAGAACACAGTGTGAAATGTGTATCTGAAGGGTCAGCATTTTCAATCCCATTTCATCCAGCTACCTTCTCATTGTTCCTCATCTCTCAAATTGCATTAACGTTTTCATTTTCATCTCCCTGAATTGACTTCCTTATCCTATTGAGTATGAATGGAAGTAGGAGAGATACAGAAAAACTTGAGGCTCCAAATAGAGCTTGTGTAACTTATGAATTGCAAAGCCTTAAATTCTGCAATCAATTAATCTATCAATCAACCAATAAAATAGACCACTGTTTCACAGTCTCAAGCATGAAGGTTCTGTTTTCTTTTTCCGTGATGGCAGGAGCTAGTCAGGGATAATTCAAGTTATCTTATTTATTTTTCTTGTTTTGTTTTCCCATTTTTGTTATTAGGCTTATTTATTAAAAGTTCTTAATTTGAATACCTCTTAAAACTGCCATTTCCTCTTTTTCTTCTCTAATTTCCCCCCATCTCCTTTTCTTTAAAGTCATGCCTTGGTGCCATTAGTACTCGGGCAAGCAAGGGGTTCTAAAAATGATGAACCAACTTGTACTTGATGGGTCCGAAACTCAAGTGAAATGTTTCTAGGTTTTATTTCAGTAGTAGTATTTCACCCCTGTCCTAGTTTATCATCTATTTTCCTCAAACTACTGATGAAAATATAGTATTTATTTAATTCAATTCTAATACATATTAAGTTTAAATGTTCTTAATAGGTAGAACCTTGTCATGGTCTCAAATAGTTTTATTTGATTATAATCCCCTTATTAAAACATAGTATACTTAGTTCAGTTCCAAATAAGCAAGATTTTTAATTTTGTTTCTCCTATATTTGTTCAAATGTGAGAAAATCTACATAAGAGGGAAAGGGTTACTTGGAAAAATTGACTTTTTAATTACCTCTTTTCTTCCAAAACTGTCTTCCAAGGACTATGTTGGTGCTGATGATGAATTTAAATTTACATAAAAAGGAAATATAAGACCTCAGTTAGCATAATTACCCCTCGAACCATAAGTAAATACAGAATTGTGATAAATGAACAGGTATTTAGGATTTTGTGGCCCCATATGCAGAATCTTTTTCAGTCTCTCCATTAACAGCCTTTGGGTGTTCTTGATGGAAGAGGCAATGCACATGGATACTATATCCCAGAGTTTGCTTAGGTACTTAATAGCAATTTAAAACCCTTAAATAAGATTAATATTGTGTAAGGGTAATGGAAACTGGCAATCTGCCACCAACAACTTTTGAAAAGTCTAGATCAAGGCAATTGAGGATTCTAAATGTTGCTATGGAATAAACTTTGGAGATGTTGCCATAATTTGAAGTCTGTGTTTTCCCCACAATTAGCAAATGATAACTGACTTCAAAATAAGTACAGAACTTAGGTTTTTCATGGAAATACCATTCACATATATATAAAAAGCAGGGGGCCATATCTTGATACTCTTGCTTTCCATTTGTATCTTTGATTTTATTTATCTTTGATACATATTGAGAAATTGTTCATAGAAACAAGATATCCCCATTCATATCCCTTCAGATTAAAGTCTCCAAACTTTTATATCTTTAATATATGTCTATGAACAATGAAAAATGTTAATTAGCCTCAATTGTTTCTTTTATTCTAAAACCATATTGTTAAGAAGAACTAGTTAGAACTAATTGCTTAAAAGCGATATAAGCCAAACTATTGGCTACTCCACAGCTTGAAAAGCCAAAACTAATTTAAATCACTAAAATCATCTATAGAGACAAATTGCAAGCCAAGTTTTAGGTGGAAATGATCCACAGTCCAGAGGTATTCAATTTAAAATATCACACACTTACCTTTAAAATTCAGAATTCAACATTACAAATATGGTACAATATAGTTTAAAAGAGCTGTGGTACCTTACAAAATTGTTTTACTCTAAGGCAAAAATCCATCATCCCAAGAGGATCTAGCTTCAAGAAAATTATAAAGTACATTGCTTTAAAACATATGCCAATGACACCATCAAGTTTTGTTGCAGTGTTTTGTCCTAATGATGTCAGATGCATAATAGAACATTAGTTTTTCAAAATTGTCTCTAGTTCTCTTTGATATATAAAACAGAGAACAAATAATTTCTGAATGGCAAGTAAATAAATAACCCCAAATTATTAATCATAAAAACAAAATGATTTTCTCTATTTTTAGTCTTATCAAGGGTTTGATAATGTCAGTTTAAATATCATTGTTCTTAGATTTCTATCCTAGTAGATCATACAGTTATGCTTGCTGCCAATTTCAACACACTTTTTAAATACATAATTTAAGCCCTCAAAGTTAAATATTGTTGGGATCTGATTTTGATTTGGAATTAGAGTTTGAGTTGGCTCAATTAAGAGTAAAGTTTTTTCCTACTCTTACTGAGTCATGTCTAGTAAACCTACTTAAGCGCACACATCTTTTAACTGCTAAAAGACAAATAAATAGAAAATTGAATAAGAATCAAACAAATAAATTCTCTAAGTATAGCTTAAAATTTTCCCTATGTATTTGTTTATAGTCACTATTCTATCTCAGAAGCAATGTTATTCTTTAGGATTCTATAACATAGTGAAAGAATATTCTATGCCTAATCTACTGAGATTTGTTAAATTTATCTTGGTGTCTATGATTTATAGGAAGATTATTTCCTCTGATAATATGCTATTATTATTTGTTGAGGTCTATGTGAATCTTTATCTACATACATACATACAGGTCTCGATATCTGGCATTGAAAGTGTCTAACATTGTAGAATGTTTGATGACATCCCTATCTCTGTGCATTCTGCCAGTAGAATGTAGCCTCTGATGGTGACTATGGTAGTTAGAATGAGAAATGTCCACACAGGCTCAGGCTTGGTCCTTAGTTAGTGGGGTATTTGGAAGACTTGGCAATTGTGACCTTGTTTAAGGAAATATGTCACTGTAGGTGGGCTGTGAGACTTTATAGTTCACCCTACTTCCAATGTGCTTTCTCTGCTTCATGCTTGTGTTTGGCTAAGTAAGCACCTGCCTTCTTGATCCTGCTATAACATCTGTCACTCAGTGCCTTGCCTCTACCTCTTAGTTGGAGTTTTTATTGCTGTCAAGAGACACCATGACTATAGCAAACCTTACAAAGAAAACATTTAATTAGGGTGGTTCACTTACAGTTCCAGAGGTTCAGTCTATTATCATCAGGGTGGGGAGCATAGTAGTGTCTAGGAAGAAGTGGTAATAGAGTATCTGAGAGTCCTATATCTTGCAAGGAAAAGGAAGTCAACTGACTAACACACTGAGAGAAGCTTGAGCAAAAGAAGCCTCAAAAGCCTGCCCCACAGTGACACATTTCTTCCAACAAGGCCATATTTCATAATAGTGCCACTCCCTTTAGGGGGCATTTTCTTTCAAACTACCATATGTTTTTTGTTTGTTTGTTTGTTTTGTTTTTTGGCTCTTTTGGGGAGCCTGCCACTCTGCTCCCATGTAAATCACACATCAAGGCTTATTTTTAATTGTAATTGCCTGGCCTTAACTTGGCTTGTTTCTAGCCAGCTTTTCTTAACTTAAATTATCCCATCTACCTTTTGCCTCTGGGCATTTTCCATTCTCTTACTTCTGTAAATTTTACTTTTACTCCATGGTTAGCTGTGTAGCTGGGTGGCTGGCCCCTGGAGTCCTCCTCCTTCTCTGGTTCATAGCTCCTTTTTTCTTCTCCCAGATTTTTCCTTCTATATATTCTCTCTGCCTACTAGCCCCACCTATCCTTTTTCTTGCCTTGCTATTGGCCGTTCAGCTCTTTATTAAACCATTAGGTATTTTAGACAGACACAGTAACACAGCTTCATGGAGTTAAACAAATGCAACAAAAGTAACACACCTTAAAAATAATATTCTACAACAACCATACCCAACATGCTGGCCTCTTATCTTTCTTGAGCTTCAAGTACAAATTAAATATCTCTTTAGTAAGTAGCCATCAGTGGTGGTTTTTCTCGAAGTGATAGAGAAGCCAATGAGGACAATAACCAAAAATATTCATAGACATGGACAAATGTGTCCTGAAGATCAAAGCACCTTGGGTTGATAACCATTGCACTTTAGGTCTTCAGCTCTTTCTCTGGCTAATCTTACCTGAGGTGACTGATAATGGGAATAAACTCCATCCATAAGATAGCCTTTGCCATTATTGAATTTCAGAGACAACATTATGCTTGTATAATGATAGAATAACTTATATCATTGACATTACTTTTACTTAGCAATGCATTTTCTGGGAAATGCTATCAAAGGATCCAATATATTACATGACTACCCTTAAGAGGTTTTTCTTGCTTATTTCACTCCCCACTTCACTGTATCATACAGCATGTAAACTCACTTCCTTTCTTTAAGGTTATGGTTTAGTATGGTTACTGTATAGAAGTAGTCTGGAAGTTGAAGAGTTGTGCCTATATTGCACATAGTATAGTGTTAAACAATTAGTAGGAATATTTTCATCAAGACAGGTAGCTCCCTGATGAAGGGAATGATTCTCCTTAATCTTTGCACTCCCAGTACCTATTGTAGTATTAATTACATGGAAGAATTGTTTTAAACAAAACACGTAGGTCAGTCAAAAAATCTACTCTTATTAAGGATATCACTGAAGATCACTGACCTCCATTTATTAACAGAAGCATGCCAGCTAAGCATTTTTATTCTCACAACCCTATTCAAGCTGGAGCAGTACCTAAGTATCAGGAGTGGCTCTGTGCAACATTTTTTGGCCTCCTGAAATTCATTTAACCTCCTTTGAAGATACCTTAAAATTTGTGAGTCTGAATGTAGTCATTATGAGATCATTGGTTGTGTTTCTTGTGAGCTGCCTGTTTTTTCTTTATGGTTCTTAGTTGTTCTTTTGCAGAGCTGCCAGCTTGTGTCATGCTGGGATCAAGAATAATGGGCCTTGGAGGTTCGTGTTCCTGGAGTTGCGTCCATGCCAATGGATGCCTACATGCTCCAGAAGAGAATATGACATCACTGCTGCTGTTGTTGCTGTTGTAACAGTGGCAACCACTGCTACTACTGTTTTGGGGATTGCCATTTCATAGTTGGTTACTACAGCTAGCACAGTGGAGACCCTGGCAGCAAAAGTAGCTAATTAATTAGTTAATTAATCTTTCATTCTATTGGGCATGACAAATTTAAATCAATAGTTATATACATTTCAATTGGTCTTGAAAGCTATAAATTTACAAACTCGAGTTCCATTTGCTCTTGGGATACCATCTTACAAGGTATCCAATTTGCAGTAAGACTTGTTAAGGAAGGTAATGGCTCACTTGCCTTTAACCTACCAGCTATGGGTGGGTTAAGACTTCTGTTGGTCTTTTCTGTGTCAAACACACAGATTGCAAACCCAGTGCCACTTAGAGATCTTTGGCAATAGTTAACTCTGCAGCTTTCACATGATTGAGCCTGTATGATAATGAGTATTCAGAGACTGGTAATGCTTGGGGGGTGCTCACCAACCTAAGACAGAACACCTGTGTGGCCTGGACAGGTGTCTCCATGATGGGTAAGGTGACTTGCTGATGTCCCTTGCAACTGTGTTAACTGCTTAGATACAAGATTGTAAAACATCAGGAGTGGGGGTGGGGATTTAGCTCAAGGTCAGGGGTTTGATCCTCAGCTCAAAACTAACAAACAAACAAAACATTGGAAGCAAACTTCTGCCATCCGGGGGTTCTCCCATTGTACTATAAGCCTGTATGTAAGACCTCCTCCCTCCTTTAATAAATGGCATTCGACATTCAAAGAAAAAAAAAAAAGAGGGGGTCAAGAACTTGATGGGGAAATCCACAGAGACAGCTGACCTGTGCTAGTTGGAACTCACTGACACTAGACTGACAGGTGAAGAACCTGCGTGGGACCAAATTAGGCTTGCTGAATGTGGGTGACAGCTATGTGGCTCGATCTGTTTGTGGGGTCCCTGGCAGCAGGACCAGTACTTATCCCAGGTGCATGAACTGGCTTTTCGGAGCCCATTCCCTGTGGTGGGATACCTTGCTCAGCCTTGATACAATGGGGAGGGGCTAGGCTCTCCTTCAACTTGGTATGCCAGACTTTGTTGACTACCATGAGAGGCCTTACCCACTCTGAGGAGTGGATAGGGGTAGAGTGGGTAGGAGGTGAGGAAGCAGGAGAAGGGGAAAGAGGGGAAACTGAGGTTGGTATGTAAAATGGAAAAGAATTAATAAATAAATATATTTAATAAAAAAAATCTACTCTTCTAGGATTACCAATTTCTAGAGTACAGGACATAAACAAAGTAATTTTAATGTAAAAGTATGAGGCAGAGATAAAAGTGGCAGTTACTTCAAAGTGGAGAAAAAAGTAACAGCCAGAAATGGTGTATGCCATTTCAAATGCAAACATTTCAATACTGTCAGAGGTCTGTGAATCTCTGAGTTCAAGGCCAGCCTGGTCTACAGAACTAGTTCCAGGAAGCTGGGGCTACACAGAGAAACTCTGCCCCCAAAATATATAAATAAATGAACAAATGAATGAATGGATGAATAAATGAATGAACGAATAAATAAATAAATAAATAAATAAATAAATAAATAAATAAATAAATAAATAAATAAAACAGACTAATAAATATGAATGAAAAAAAGTTGTGGTGATATTTTATTTGTGCTTTAAAAATAAAGCTTGCCTGGAGATTAGAGGAATAGGAACAGCCATTATAAGTAAACAAACAAGTCAGGCACTGGTAGCACACGCCTTTAATCCTATCACTTGGCAGACAGGAATCTGTCTGGATCTCTGTGAGTTCAAGGCCACACTGGGAACCAAGCCAGGTGTGGTGGCACATGCCTTAAATTCCAACACTAGTTAATGTTGGAGGTCTTGAGATCTGTACAGACAGACAGGAAGTGACAGAGCTGGACAGAGAGAACAAATCAGATGGCAGAACAGCAAGGCATGTAGACTTGGGTAGCAGGAAGTAACTCGCATTTTGAAGCTGCTGAGTTGGTGAGATAACGTTAGCTGTAGCTTTCTCTATTTCCCTGATCTCTCTCAGTCTCTCACCCCTATATCTGGCTCCATGTTTTTTATTTAATAAGATCATTTAGACATTCATCCTTAAAGGGTAGTAGTCTATGAGTTTTGAATATAGGAACTGAAGATGAACATCAAAATAGAAAGGATGTTAGACCTGCAGCATGAGTGAGGTTTCAGGTAAATTTGATTTATTTGGTATTTGTCATGGGCTGACCTTGGTTATTTCTTTTCTTCTGCCTCTGGCTTTTCTTTTCCTCATCTTCCCACATATCTTATTTAATGGTAAGTTCTACTATGCAATGGTTGAATCGTCTTTAGCAAATGCCTCAGACTCTCTGCACTTTTCTCAGATAGTAGCTTCCTTGACATATCTGGGAAGCTTCCAAACAGAAGAAGCTTTGAAGTTTTCTGGCTAGAGAGTCACTGTTTGCCAAGATGGTGGCATCCTTGGTAGACAGTAGCATCTGCCAGTGTGAAGACTCTGTAGCATCATCTTTGACAGCCTGAGGATCGTATTTCACAGCATTTTGTTGGTATTTTACATAATGATTTAATATTTAGAGTACTACCAAAAGTGTTTAATATTCACTAATTAATATTTCTGATGATAAGTAAGCTTAATCACATGTTTATAGCTTTAGATTTTGGGTTATTTATTTATTTGTTTTTAGGTTGCTTTTCCCCCTGAAAGCTGTTCAGCTTATTAAGCTTATTAATATTTGTTAAATATTGACATCTCCTCAAATTTTGATGATCATAGATTCACCTTTATAGTATCTGGAGGAATAACAATTCAGACTTTTGTGCCCTACAGGAATTCTGAGTCTTAAAGCTGTCAGCTGTGCTGATGACTGACTCATTGGTTTTTAATGCCATTGTATTTGTCTTGCTTGTCAAACTTCACAAATTACAGCTGCCATTTCTTACTTTTAGAAATACATCAGATTGGCATTTTTAAAGCATCCCCTGAAGGAAACAATACAATACTAAATAGGTGTATATGTATGTATGTATGTGTATACATGCACATGTGATGCATGAATATGCCCTCCTTCTATGTTGGGATAATTGTCCTTATGTAACACCCAAAATTCTGGCAGAAACAAGAACTGTTTTATATATATGAGTTAATAAAGTACATCTACACACTAAACTTTGATAAATTAGTTGATGATCAGAAGTATGATTTTTATTGTGCTAATGTGGAAACTTTTCAAGAATATTTTCTTTCCATGATAATGCTTTATTGTTTATCACATAAGATATTTTACAAAGTGATTTTTGTTTCTACCAAATCATGTAAAAATACAATTAATTCAAAATAAAATTATCTGTAAATCCCTACTGACAACAGATTCTAAAGAAAGGAGAAAAAGTGTCGAAGTATAGACAGGGGTGTGTGTGGCAGGGAAGCAACCAGCAATGAGACAGATGAAAATCGGATGTTACTTAGATGCTAGGATATATGCACTATTTTATCCTTACCCAATATAAACAAAAATAAAATAACAGTATTGTACAAACTTTTGTAATGTATATTATTTTCACAAAACCTTTCCTGAGAATCAAGGAAATTAAGAATTAAATATTTTTTCTTGGCTACTTAGCATAGATAAAAGGACAAATATCACATCTGTCTCTGACCTTCTTCTTGTGTTTTGAGACAGAGTCCCACAATGCAGCCCCACTGACTTGAAACCAACTATGCCAACGAGGCTCTCCTCAATCTCACAGAAATCCACATGAACTGTTTCTTGAGTTCTGGGATTAAACACATGTTACCATACCCAACACTGTATCTGAATTTTAAAGACATGACTGTGCTTTATAAAAATTTGTGAGTCAAATATAAGTAGAAACTATAACATCTAGATGTTTCATTTTCTCCTTTTCTTTGAGTGTATGTTTTTTGTTTGTTTGTTTGTTTTTTACCGGAGCTGAGGACTGAACCCAGGGCCTTGCGCTTGCTAGGCAAGCACTCTACCACTGAGCTAAATCCCCAACCTAGTGTATGTTTTTTCAATCTAAGGCATATGAAAAGGCGAATGAAGAACAGCTAAAATTGGCCCAATAATTAACAAATATAGTTTAATTTGCCTACCCTTATTATTTAATTATTGACTATTGATATGTCCAAACAAAAAATAAATTCTGGTGAAATGGAACATTATATAAATGTTCATATATACATATGGCTAAATAGCTCATGAAGGGTTCATCTGTTTTCATTTAGATCCTGAAGAGGGAAGGATAAAAATAACATGCAAATAGAAAACTTCTAACTTAGCTACTTGACTGTCATCCTCAATCTTACTGCATCCAATATTTGGAAAGTTGAAAAGGTTAAACACACACATTTAGTTTGATTTCTTCCATTGTATATGTGTTTTAAAATATGTGCTCAGTTATATTTTTGTATTCCATAGAGAAAAATCTTACTAGCTCAAATTCTATCCACATGTATTTCTCACTAGAGAAAGTGCCCATTCTTCTCTTTCTTTCCTTTTTAGTTAGCCTTAAGTTAGCTTATTCAGTGAATCTAGTTTTTGTAAAAAACAAGAATTTGACAGACTATGAATATAAATATTAATTGAATCCACATTTACTTTATAAATGACTAGTGCAGCTACTAACAGCACTTCTTGCCATGCCGAAGGGGAGACTAAGAAGATCTACAGACACTTACTCTTGTCTGTGTGTAAATTTGAAATCAATACATTGAGTTTTGTTTTAATTCCTTCATGCCTCTCAAAAAAAAAAAGTTCCTAAGACAGTATAATCACATGGTCCTCTTCTCATTGGCTCCACCACATTTTTCTCTCAGAAAGTAGAAACTATAAACTAGACACTTGATGACTTGAACCCTCTCCCAACATCCAGTGAAGAGCCATTGAGTTTTAAGCAAATTCTTTGTGAGAGATTTCAACATGAGAAAAAAATCAATAAAACATTCACCACATGAATCACAAATTAATTTTATATTGAACGTATGTAAAATTTTAATTTATTATTAGAACTTCCTCACAAGGCAATGATAATGATTATCTAATCTCAGGATGTTGACCCTGTTGCTCTCATCTACGTCTGTCCATATATATATATATATGTCTTGCTGTCTATCATCTATCAATCATCCCATCCACCCACCCATCCATCCATGTACAGTTTGTGGATTTTTCTGGGTGTGGGATTGTGTTCTTTCTCTCTCTCTCTCTCTCTCTCTCTCTCTCTCTCTCTCTCTCTCTCTCTCTGTGTGTGTGTGTATTTACATGCATCTGTGTGTCTAACCTGAGAAGTCAGGTGACACTGACTCAGTCACTAACAAGAGTCACTAGTAGTTAGCATTTGCATTTTCAACAGAATACAGCTCAGGATGATCATTTCAATAGTAGTCGGTGTGTGACCTCAAAAGTATTCCTTGAGTGACAGTGCTGGTTAGCTTCTATCAGAGTTGGTCTAGGCTATAAAGCAGAGGTTTTTCTTTACTCCATCATTCTTATACTTCAGTTTTACTATCTCTCTTCTTATCCCCTTACTTGAGTTGAGTGCTTTGTATAAATATTTCTGTGCCTTTGTACAGTGAGATGGCCAGAAGTGTTTATCTGGCTTCGGATGTTGTGGCTGGAATGAAGACTGTTCATTACAGGAAAGACTAAAGAAATTCTCCAACATCTGAGACATGCCAGGGCTGCAGGGCCAAGAGTGCTCTTGGGCTAGGCGCAGTGAAAGAGAAAGCTGAAAAATATGTAAAATGAAGTTGGAGAATATGTAAAATAGAGTCTGGGCAGAAGAAAGCATTAACAAAGGGTGTAGATTTCAAAAGAAAAAGAAAAGGAAGAGAAAGAAAAGTTATAGAGTCAAAAGTTCAGGAATTAAAAAAGAAGAAATCAGAGGGAAAAATGGCTTTTAAAAAGGTAGCAATCCCAAGAGATTGACTCAAATATTATCTTAAAAGCTGAAATGCATATGGGAATTAACTAATTCTGGTTATCTTAATAGGCCAACAGAACAAATGCAATAGTGACCCCAGGACCTTTGTTCTCCCAGCTTCCTTTGTTGCTCCGTTCCTGACAGCATTCTATACTGATTCACTATTGAACAAACAGCATCAATGGGCTTCTTTTTGTTTTATTTCCTTGGTTTAGCAACTGTCTTAATCCACTCATTACTTCAACTTACCAATTAGATTGATGCCTATCATAAATAAGGCCATTAGCTGATATATATGTGTGTTCATCTAGGTGCCTACTTAATGCCTATATGCCTACATTTGCTGACCTGGATGGCCCAACCCTGGACTCATTCCTTCAGTCATTCCCTCCTTCTTCTGGCTCCTTCCTATCCTTGTTCAGCTAAGCTGTCGTCCAGGTGTCTATTGTACAGAGGAGACAAATTGCTAATCTCTTGCTCCTTTTTCTGCCTTCTATACTTTAAGCACAGTAACTCTTTCTTACGTGCTATCCATTCCAGGCACCTTGTTTTGTGCCATTGACATCTATTATTGTTTTCCATCATTCCTACATCTGTAACAAGATTTTAAATGAATCCTCTGGCAGTTTTCTAATTTGTGTAGTAAATACTTGACATGTTCCTACCATGTTCAGCATATGCATTGACTTAATGGCACTGAACACAAAAGACAAATCCTTGTCTGCATGAGGTAGGTATTTTAACCTGGGGAATTAAATATGACAATTTTAATGTCAGAATGGTGCCTCATGTAATCCTAAGACATTATGCATGTTGGACTACTTCTTTCCTATCTGTGATGGCCAGCATTAACTGTCAGCCTGATAGGCTCTAGAGTCACCTAGGAGATGGGTCTCTGAGTATGACTGTTGGGGATTATCTTAATTAAATTAGTTGAAGTGGGAAAACACATCCACTGTGGGTAGCACCATTTCTTGGCTGGGATTCTGGACTATATATATAAGTAGAGGCAGAGAGTTGAACAGCAGCAAACGTATATTGCTTTTTGAAAATTAAAGAGATATGTGACCAGCTGCTTCAGACTATAGCATTAGACTATGAGTTAAAATAAAACCTTTCTTCCTTAAGTTGCTTCTGTCAGGAAATTTTATCAGTGAAAAGAGGGAAAGAATCTAAGACACTATCAAATTCTAGTAAGAAAGGTTAAAAGTATTCAAAATATTTGATGTCAACATAGCAGAGAGGATGAGCAGCCATGGATATCTCTGTGCAGACAATTGTAGCAGGACTCTGATAGGCTAGATATTTGCTTATTCTTTGTAAGCCTGCATGAAGTCCAGAGATGGAGTGAGGAGAGGTGACTCAGCAGTTCCTTGCCAGCCCTCGTGGAAACATGGCAGCTATTGCATACACAGCTTAGCTGTACATATATGTGCCAGATGCAAGAAGACCTCACCTAAACAGAAATTCTTCTTGGATTCCTACTTCTTATTTAAAAATTTGCTAAGACTCAGACTTGCATGGATCATATTAAAAATTTGCATTGCTTTTACATCAAAATTCTATACTCTTTGTGAATAGTAAGTGACAAATTCTGAGTAGTATTTTCAAAGTGATTCTTTTTTTTTTTTATGGTTTATCGAGACAGGGTTTCTTTGTGTAGCTTTGTGCCTTTCCTGGAACTCACTTTGTAGATCAGGCTGGCCTTGAACTCACAGAGATCTGTCTGCCTCTGCCTCCCGAGTGCTGGGATTAAAGGCATGCACCACCACCACCTGTCTTAGAGTGATTTTATACTATTTCAGGGTCAATGGCACTTTTCTAATTGGTTTAGAAAATAATTGATGTATGTCCACTCTGCTAGGCATATTTACTGGGGATATGATGGTGAACACAAAGGATGAATTTCTGACTTCATAGAGCAAATACTTTAGTCTGAAGATGTTAGTACAAAAAATTTAATTTCAGAATATATTTTGTAGACAACTCATCCATTATTCATATTTAATTTTTAATGATAGGACTTTACATGCCAAACTTTGTTATGCTAAGTGTGCTATTCATGAGGGTTTATAAGATTCTTAGTCATGGAGAAAAATAAAAAGAAATACTCCTTTTATAATGGAAGAAAGAAATAAAAAGGAATGACTCCTTCATGGAAACAGTTAGGTACTGTTAAAAAATGAAATATATGAAAATACAACTACATGATGATTGTGATGTAAGTTCCAAATACATTCAATAGCATTTTGTAATATATGTTAGCAAATTTAGGTTGTTGAAGGTAGTATAGGTAAAAACAAGCTGGAGAATGTTTGTGCATTCCTGTCTACATTGAGGTTTCCTTTATCTTAAAATTCTGATCTTCCTTTGGAAGGTCATAAAGTTGTTACCCCAAAAAGACAGTAAGACTCTAGGATGGAGAGAGTATTCTGGCATTACTTATGTATGTGTGCTCTCAAGCCAATACAGTAAGAAATAACCTAGAATAAGTAAAGTTGGGGGCTACGTGACCCAACAGTTGAGTTTTGAATTTCATGTACAGTGCTAACAGATGAGAGGAAATCTACCCCAAACAGCATTTCATTGTTAACACAATAAGCATGTTCTTGTTTTCCAGGGAACCTGATGGGGTGCCTGGCTGTTAAGTGCTAGGAGATTAGGTATCTTCTTCACTAAATTGACTAGCTGGATAAATATAAAGTTCTCAGTTTTCAGGGTATGTATATTTAAAGAAATACATTTAATGAAAGAAGTCAGCGTGAGAGCTGGTATTTCCCTCAAAATATGGAACTCAGTGAAACCACGAGGTCAGAAAAATAAAGCCAGCTGCATCATCGCCAGTTTTTCAGAGGTGTATGGGGTGTCAGAGAAACTTTGAGAAACAAAGAATGACTTACAGATGGGACAAACACAATGGACTCTATAGGCGGACACTGCGTGCATGTTTTATTCTTTGCAGCTCCTCCAGCCGGTCATGATGGAATGCTTGAGACTCTAGATGGAGGCCAGACTCCTGGGGATTTTGCTTCTAAGGCAGATGTGCAGGCCTCTCTTGATAAGTGCTCCTGTTAACTCTCCAAGGACAGAACAAAGTGAAGAAAAACAAAACAAAACATCAAACTCTTTTTTCCTTGAACAAATGAACAAATAAATCGCAATAAGCATGCTCCTGTAGAAAATGTAAACTAAAGCAACACCCACAATTGGGGACTTGCACAGAGAAAGAAAACATTCATATTCCTATTTAAAACATCACAAATTATGAATTTTATGTTTATGTCTGCAGAAGAATGTATAGCAAATACCCTGAGACCAAGGTGGAGATATACACAGTTCTATCATCAACATTAGCAATAAACTTTCTGAGTTGTACTTAGGAACTTTTGGAACAGGGTGGTTTCAAAAATCTATGAAGTTCTTTTAAGAGCAAAATAACTTTCATGGTGGAAAGCATTTTATCCTCAAACATAAATCTTTTGATTCCATTAAGTGAAGTTTTTATCCTTTTTCTTCTCTCTCTCTCTCTCTCTCTCTCTCTCTCTCTCTCTCTCTCTCCCTCCCTCCCTCCCTTCCTCCCTCCTTTCCTTCCTTCTTTCTTTCCTTCTTTCCTTCCTTCCTTCCTTCCTTCCTTCCTTCCTTCTTTCCTTCCTTCCTTCCTTCCTTCCTTCCTTCCTTCCTTCCTTCCTTTTTTTCTTTTCTTTTTTCCAACACAGAGTTTCTCTGTGTAACCATGGCTGCCCTGGAATTCACTCTTTGGAGCAGGCTGGACTCAAATTCGCAGAGATCATCCTTCCTCTGCCTCCCAACTGCTATGGTTAAAGGGGTGTGCCACCACTGCCCAAGGAAGAATTTTAAATTGTGTTGAATGTGGCCATACATACTTGTATTCCAGATACTTGGGATGCAGAGGCAAAGGATCAACAGTTTCAGGCCATTCTCAACTACATGATTTAAGACTAACACAGGCTATATGAGACCCTGTCTCAGTAAAACAAAATAAAGACAAAAGGAATATCACATTGTTATTGTAAACAGTATTGTAATTCTCTTACAACTTGAAATTGTGACAAAGCATTACTTCATCTTAAGATGTCTCAGTATCACTACAGATTTTCACAGAATAGTAACTAACCAGTCATACATTTGAAGCCATGTCCAGTACTGTAGAAGAAGGCTGGGGAACTCCAGGCAGAGGCTTAGATATGATGCACTTTTCCTGTAAAAGAATCACCTACAATGTTACCTTTATGTTCCAAAGGGCTTGGTATTTAATGAATGAAGGCAATTTCTTATAAAGCAAAAACAATGATGTATTGGTTTACTTAATGAATTGACCAATCTGTTTAATATTGGGAAGGCAAAGCATCAATGATCTTGCATATCATCTCAAAACTCTGAACAGTACGAAACTCACCCATTGCAGTCTGATGTGTCATCCTATTATTTATGTTTAGGATCATAAACATGAAGGCAAACCAGATGTGAGCAAGCACCCTGAAACACATATGTTTCAATACAGACAGCAGAAAAAAAAATGGATCTGTCATCTAATCAATCAGGCTCTTTTTCTTCCTTAGTGTTTTTGGCTATTATCATTTTTTGGTAGATATTCCCTTGTTTCTTTCCAAAGCATATGAAACCTTAGAAGCTATAATTGCCAAGCATTTGTCAGCAATGTGGTCCTAATTATACAGCTGTTATTTAAACAAAACTTCGGTCACTGATGTTAACAGCATGTCATCTGCCTCCAGCCTGAAGATCTGGTCCTCTCCAGGTTCTTAAAATTTACTTGTGTATGATAGGTAATTTTAATAATTTCATAATTTTTGTTACCCGAAATCCTGTATGAAATATGCACATCTGTAGATGTGGCATTATGTCATTTGTCTCATCAGCTTTGTAGTAGTGTGGGCTTTACAGCTAACTCAGTGGAAAAAGTGTTATTTGATTTGTAACTAAGAGTTTTGAAAAATTTAGATGAAAATTTGAGTGATAAAATTTCATGTCTGCTTCTGTAGTTGACTAAACTTAAATTTGATTACCTTGACTGCTATTTGATGCAACTGGACTTAGTTATTAGCCAATTTTTATGCTGACTCTCAGGAAAGAAAAAAAATGCAGTAAAAAATTCTCAATCATTTCATGTATAGCTCATGTCCCAAACTCGTAGTAAAATTAAATAAAAAATCATCCCATTTTGGTTTAAATAGGTTTAATCCATCCTATTTGGTTAGTATAATCAACACTAACCATTTGAAATTATAGCTTAAGCAATTTTTAGAAGTTAACTTTACAAGGCCCTATCTTTTTAGAAGAAGCTGTATACTGGTCATGTTTAAAGCTGATTTTTGTTTTATTTTTTTCTGCAGTTGTTTCTCTATGAAATATTACCTCTTATAGTATTAATAACACACACAAAGTCCAATTAACATATCCTCATGCTGGCATTATTGAAATTGATTTCATCATGGCTGACTGGCCATCTTGAAGCGAATGTGGACTTAATCATGTTCCTTGGCCTGATCTGTCACTGTCTTCCACTTCTGTCTGTGACAGACACATGATGTTGCTACCATGTCTAACATCATTCTGAGTCTAGGGCAACTTTAAATACAATGCCTTGCTATTTACTGAAAATGAGAATCACTGTGGAAATGACCTCAGTTTTCTGGGATTAAGTCATTCAAACATCCCTGTTCAGTTGTTATATTTATACTTGTTTATATGTAGTAAAGCAAACAAGTAAATGATTGAATGACCGTTACTACTTTTTTTTCTTCCAAATACTGAGAAAATGCAGTCCTATACTAAGAAACATTTTAATATAAAACTGCTGGATAATTAGGAGGGATATGTGGCACTAAGATATTTTAGTTCTTACATTTTTTATCACATTGAGGCTATTTTTTTCTTTTCCACTTTTATTATTAACCTTTTTATGGAAAATTGGCTTACCAAGAATTTATGAATTAATAAGTCTATTATAATGATGAATGATAATTACCATCTAAATCCCTACTCATTCATCAGCTTTTTCACTGCATGTCAGGTGACACAAGAGTGTATGATTGCTTGTCTGGTGAGTATTTTTCAACTGATTGTTATACTTCCTTGAACTTTAGAGCCTCACACCATATTTTTAAAAGAGTGATAAAATGTAGTTAAGTAGTTTGACGAAGAAATTACAGATCGTGCTATAAATAACAGAAGAACGAGTGACTTCAATATTTTCAGAAGACTGTCCTTAGGTTCAAGTGACAAATGTTGAGTCCCGAGATGGGTCAAATGAAAAGTTCATAGACAGACAGTTTCGAGGACTGCAGGATTGGCAAGGTTATAGTAGCTGAATTAATCACCACTCAAAGTCAAAGTGTAAGGAAGCTCATCATTCAATACATCAGAGAGCTTTAGGAAGGGACTCTGTGGTTTCTATGCTGCTCCCCACAGAGGGGCGCCTCGTCTTTATACCAAGTGCATGTTACCTGGTAGTTTCAACACACAATGAGATCATATATGTTTTAGGGAACAGTTGTGGAACTGGTTGAAGTTATCATTAAGGGAATCAAAGCAGCAAAATCCTTCCATATCTACAGGTTGCATATGTTCCCTCCCCTGACAACACTTTAATCAAGGTGTTTTGAAAATGCAAACATTGTGTTAAAATGTTAAATATTTTATCTCCCTATCACTCACTGATAATGCATGGATTTTCAGAGCTTGTAAACACGGATGCTGCCTGTTTCATTTCAGGTTCTAATGAAACACTTTTTGCTGTTGCTTGCTTGTCTGTGTTTTTATTTTTTTTCCCAAAAGAATATAAGCTCTGCATCTTTGTATTAACTTTTTTGTATTAACTTTGCCCACTCCTTAAAGCTTCCCATAACAAAAATGGATGCTTAGTAATGTTAATCATTGAATGCTCACCAGATAAGGAACTGTTAAGTTTGTGTTTTCTGACTACAGATAATAATTGTCTAATACATTTTTATAAGCCATCAATCATTCTAGACAATGAGAATCTTCTTTCCAATCAATATTATCTTAAAATTTCTTCTATATGGGGGTTATTTATAATTCATTTTATGACATGAAACCTTAATAACTAGAAAAAAAGTTGAATGCTTGTATTTACTTTATATTAGACAATGATTGGAGCTATGGATTTTGGGGGAAGAAACACTGGTTCAACAACCATGATCATCTATAAAAGAGTTCTTAAGTTTCACTATGCATCAGAGTTATGTAGATGATAACCAGGCCTCATCAGTAGTTATCCTAATATGGAAAATCTGAGAAGGCCATGGGCGATAGTAATTTTTACTTTATCTTAGGAATATTTATTTCTAAACAATAATATTACCATACAGTTCTTTAAAAGCCATTAATTTATTTTCATAGTCTTGGGTGGAGAGATTCAGATATCTAATATGGTGAAGCATTTAAAAATTACTGCCAAGAAAAAGCCAATAAAATTATTTCCAGTGACATTATGCTGTACTCATGGTGCCTGGCCCAACTATCATCAGAGAGGCATCGTCCAGCAACTGATAGAAACAGATGTAGAGACCCACAGCCAGACATTAGGCAGGGCTTCAGAAATCCTGCAGAAGATTGGGAGGAAGGATTGTAGTAGCCAATAGGGTCAAGGTAATCACAAGAAAATCCACAGAACTAACTAACCTTGGCTCCTAGGGGCCCACTGAGACAGAACCAACAGCCAGGAAGCCTGCATGGAAGTGACCCAGGCCCTCTGTACCTTTGTGACAGTTGGCAGCTTGGTCTTCTTGTGAGACTCCCAACAGTGGGAGCAGGGGCTGTGTCTGAGTCTGTTGCCTGCTCTTGGGACCCTTTCCTCCTAAGATTAACTCATCCAGCCATAGTAGTAGAGGAGGTGCCTAGTCTTACTGCAACTTGGTATAACATGGCTGACTAATATCCATGTACAGCAGGCATATTTCTGAAGAGAAACAGAGGAAGAGGAGTGGATGGGTGGGTGGGGAGACTAGGGAAAGAAGAGGGAGGGAAAACTTTGGTTGGGATGTAAAAACAAACAATAAACAAACACAAACAAAACAAAAAATCATTGCTAAGATTTTTGGTTGTTTCAGAAAAGTTCATTTCTTTCCTTTCTATAGGTTCTTGAAGTCATCTGTGTTTCTGGACTTATAGTCCCTTTCTTTATCTTTAAGGCCTTTGGCCTCTTGATTCTGTATCTGCTCTTACATCTTCTTCTTCACTAGAACTACAGAGCCTGTCTCTCATTAGAACTTTGAGTTTACCTTGAGCCTGCAGGGATGGTCCAATAAAATGTCACTTCAAGATTTTTTTCTTGCATCACAAAAATTTAACCTCTCCTCAAAGTAAAATAAAATATTCACTGGCTCTAGGGCCTACAGCACCGCTGAAAGACCATAGTCAACCTCCATTTGCAGATGATACTTTTAATGACACAGCTTGAGAAACATTGATTAGAAAAAGGAAATAACTAGTAATATCTGCTCTATTTTGTTGAACAAATAAGGCTACAGTTTACAATTCAATAATTTCATTGAATAGCTATAAGAAACCAATCAAGGAATTTGAAGCAAAACAAAAGCATTTATAGCCCAAGCTACTCTTCAAGCAACTACCTTAGAAGTAGTGGGGTTGTGATTGGAGTCCTCAGTGTATTTGAAATATCCACTATTGACTCCTAAGTAGTCTGGTTGAGAACTACTGGCACATGGACATACAGAGCAGCATATCCTTAGTGGTCCCAAATGTAAGAGGTACAAAAGTTAACTGGATCCCTTGTAGAGTTCATATGGGATTGACTAATTCAAAAACCAACCTTTTAAAAATAAAATAATAAAATTTAAAGATTACTATTTTTTTAAATTTAAGTTTACAAGTATGTGTCTATGTCTGTCCATATAGAAGAGGGAGTCGGATTCCCTAGAGCTAAAATAAAAGGAGATTGTGGCCACCAGGTGTAGATACTAAGAACTTAGCTTTGATCCTCTGAAAGAAGTACAAGTGCTCTTAACCACTGAGCCATTTCTTTCTTCAGCTCATAGATAACCATTATATTCTATCTTATTTGAGGTCCACATTCTGCCCATATTTTGCATGTGTAAATGCTGCTGAAAACATTAATTTTAATATTGTCTCTTAAACACTATGAAGCTTCAAGAAGATGCATTACAGAGTTAATAAATCATCTAATTTGATTTGATTTTTTATTTATTTTTTATTTTAGGTATATAAGTATTCTTGCCTGAACATATGCATGTGTGCCATGTGTGGGCATGATGGTCAAAGAGATCAGAAAGTGATGTTTGATCTCCTGTAGCTGTAGTTAAAGACAGTTGTTATGCAAAACCATGTGAGTGCTAGGAACCACTACTGAAATAGTAGGAGTAACCAATATCAGATTGGATTTAAGGCCCTTTCCATGATGTAGAACACATCTCTGACCCTGCTCAGGTGGAGAAGAACTGGAGAATCAGATAGCCCAGAGTCTAGGGAAAACCAAATACAAGTGTTCTTCTCAAGGAACATAGCCATACAATGACTCCCAAAGACATTCTCCTATACTTATAGATCAGTTTCTGTTTAGACATCATCAGAGAGCTTCCTCCTACAGTAGAGGAGAGCAAATACAGAGACCCACAGTTGGACAATATACAGGGAGTGAGAGATCTTGGAACACTCAGCCCTAAATGCCATGTCTCCATCAAATCCCTCCCCACAGATCTCAAAGAATCCCATTGAAGAGGAAGCAAAAAGACTGTCAGAGTCAGAGGGGATGGAGGATACCAGGGAAACAAGGCCCTCTAAAGAACAGCAGGACTGACACACACATAAACTCACAGAGACTGTATCAGCATATACAAGGGCCTGAACTGATCTGTGGGGTCCCAGAACTGAGAGGAGAAGTAGAAACATGCCTCCATCTCTAACCCAGAAGCTATGTTCAATTGGCAAATACATGAAAATGAAAAATCACTTCTCTCCAATGCCTTCTTACTGGGGATACAAACCAGTCTTAAGAGCAGGCCTCATGCCTGGCACTAGATAGCAATACAAAACAAACTCAGTGGCATCTTTGGGGTTTCTTTGTCTCATAAGATTTTGACAGTGCTTTTTTTTTTCTTTTAACCTTTACAGGGTTTCTTGTGTTTATATTGTAGTTTCTGGTTTGTGTTTTTAGGGGATTCCTGTGTGTATGAACATGTATGCCTCCGTGTCTACATGTGTATCTCATGCTTTTCCTTTGGCTCTTTTTCTTCTTTCTGTTTGTTGTGTTCTATCCCAGTTAGTTTATATTTGTTTTATCTTATTCTTTAGATGCCTGTTTGTTTTCTAAGGAAAGACAGAAAAGAGTGAATTCCAATGGGAGGGAAGGTGGGCTGGAGGGATCTCAGAGGAGTTGGAAAAGGGGACACAATAATTATATCAATGAAAAAAATCTATTTTCAATGAAAGGAACCAAACCTGTGTCTTTACAAAAGGTGCAAATGTTCTTATGCTCTTAACTGCTGAAGCCACTCTCCAGACTTTTCATTCATTGTTGAAGTATTTTAATTCCAGGATCTTTCTGTTATAATACTATACTGTAATTAAGTTTGTCTTTTCTTTTCATTCTTTTCTCTCTTTCTTCCTTCCTTCCTTCCTTCCTTTCTTCCTTCCTTCCTTCCTTCCTTCCTCTCTCTCTCTCTTTCTTTCTTTCTTTCCTCTCTTCCTTCCTCCCTTCATTCCTTTCTCTTTGAGGAATAATTGTTATAAATGTAAACTCCTTCCAGAATACAAATGGGTCCAATACAATGTGTATGACAGGTAAAAGGATTGGGGAAAGCAAAGAAGCAGAGGCCATGGCCATTCTTAAAGACAGTTGTTTTTAAAACACCAATGCCAAACAAAACACAGGTCTAAGCCTTTTGGACCACCTGGCTGCCATAAAGTAACTTCTAAAATAAAGTGAGTTTCCACCTTAAATGTCAATGTCTCACCTCTTTCATCTTTGCTGCCTTTTTAAAATTTTCCACACAGGGTCTTAAACCTTTGGGGTGTAATTGACATTAATTGCCTCAATGAATTGCTCTTCTGCCTTTCTATTTTCATGGAGTTGGCATACACACGTGCACTGTGTCATTGTTAAGCAATTGTCAAAAGTCCAACAGCAGCCAATCACAGCAGTTCCCCCAAAAAGTGTAGATTTCTAGAGTTTAATGTGCTTTTAAAACTGGAAGTTCATAGAGCATTTTATTGTTCACCATGCCTCAAAGTAGGAACTGACTTAATGTGTTGCTTTTCCTATCATACATGCTTACTGAATGAATTCAGTATGTATGCCTAGAATTACTTTTCCAAACCTTTTACAACAACAATGGGCTCTGTACATAGTACAAGTTAAATGAAACTTGAAAAACAGTGATAAAAGCCAAGAGTTACAAAGGTAAAACTCAAAGTCAGGTCTAACACTTTGGCGTTATGGTAGAAGCATAACTCTGTTGCTTGTAGCAGCAACAACAGAGTAGGACAGAATACAGAAGCTGGATTTCACATAGCTGCCTACAGATTCAGTCAACTTCTCAGGGAAAACAAAACCATCAAGGTTGTAGCATCATCAAGGAAGAAAGTTTTCTAATTGTCCATAGTTCTGTTTTCAATTTATTATATTATTAAGAAATATTCAGTGTTTCCCTTAATGTGTCTAGCCCTACACAATTCCTCATTTCTATTCCCCACTCAGCATGAACATAGGTTTATCAGAGAAACAAAACTGTAAAGGATAAGTTCAGGTCAAAACCAGGAAAGAGGTTTAGAAGAACCTTTGCCTATAGAAGAGGACTCTTCACCTCCAATATAAGAAAATTCACATGCACTCAATCCACATAGAGGTTGAATGTCTACTCTATCTCAGTTGTGATCTGTGAACCAAAACATCTTTTAAAAAGTTCAAACAGTCTGGGCCTGGCAGCACATGCCTGGACATCCAGAACTCCAGAGAAAGAAAGATCTCTACAAGATCTAGGTCAATCTCAAACTAAGCTACAAAATAAGTACCAGGAAAAAATAGTGAGATCCTGCTCAAATAGAAAGATAGGGGATAGATAAATGATAGATAGGTAGATAGGTAGATAGGTAGATAGATAGATAGATAGATAGATAGATAGATAGATAGATAGATATGTAAAGTTGTAACTGAGCATCAGTCTAGTCCTAGAAGCATTGTGAAGAAAAAAAAATGAAGTAGCCTGTATTTCTGGGTGATGTTAGGGTATGTTAGGGGTGATTAGGAATTCTTTTGGAAGGGATCATTTTGTCTTCTTTGAATACACCAAGGACATCTCCCTATGTCAAACCTTCCCTTACCACAGTCTCTCTTGCTCCACTACCCAGTGCCATGAAGGATGAAGTATGTAGGGCTTCCAGTTCCCAACTTCAACACATAATCTCCCTTATCTAACCATTAAAGATGTCACTGAAACTTGTGCTCATTATAAGTATAAAACATTTTCTTCTTATTTCTCAAGACACGCTATTGATGTTGCACAGCGCAGGTTATATGCAAGATTCCTATTCCATAAATGTTAGGCTGCATCTTTCTCCAGATTTCCTTCCCATTACTCCCTTGAGCACCAATGCTATCTGCTCTCTTCCCCCAAACACAGCACATCTGTTTTACTTGCGTGCCTCATGAGTACATTGATCTGACTACTTTCTGATTAAATCTGAAAGATTAATTAAATCTGCAATTAAATCCCATTAAATCTGCAATCCAGAACTTAATAAAAACTAGACTTCAGGTTTCTCAGTCCCCAAATCCTAATATTTAACAGGTTTTATTTTTCACAAATGCCATAGAGTATATGCCATAGAGAATATTAGAGCTTCTCGTGTGTGTTATTGCATAATCCTGTATCTTTACATATATAGGCTGAGACTTCTCAATTGCAGGCACTGAGCTCAGTGTTCTGGACTTGTGTACCTAGCGTTTCAAACACTGTCAACAGTTACCCCTAGAATTCTTAACTTTCTTGTTAATTTAGCACTCTCAATGTCTATCTCCATCCATGATAGAAAGATGGTTAGTCCCTGATCTCCAGTATTGTTGTTTCCTTTCTAATGACTTGATATTTTGTCCAGTTTTACAAAACAAATTCCATTCCTCTTCATTTAGGTTAAATTTTAATGCCCAGATAAACTATGTAGGGTGCTAGCGAGATGCCTTAGGAGGTGGGGGGAGTATTTGCTACGTTAAAATGAGAACTCATGTAAAAAGCTGGTCTTTCCATGCACTGGGAGACAGAGATGGGCAGCAGAGGCTCATTGGTCAGTCAGTTGAGTCAGTTGTTAGCAGATAGTGGCCCTGTCTCAAAAACAAAGTAAAAATTTAAAAAAAAAAAAAAAGGAAGAAAGACACTTGATGTCAGTCTCTGACCTCCACACACACGTAGAGATATGCATAAACACACACACACACACACACACACACACACATACACACACACACACACACACACACATTTACAGTGGAAGAGAGAGAGAGAAAGAGAGAGAGAGAGAGAGAGAGAGAGAGAAAGATTAGGATGTGTAGTCAGCTGCACCACCTTTCCTGTTTTCTACCACCCTTTCAGTTCTCCAGTCATGTCTCCAGGCTCGAACTTATTCCACATCCTTCAAAGCTATAGAACTTCCTGTCTTCTTCAGGCTGAGTTCTTTCCTGCCTCCAGGACTCTGTACAAGCTGTGTATTTTACTGAAATTCTCTTTTCCCCATGTTTTATCTGTTTCTGGGGCTTTTCCCTGACACTCACAAGCAGAGATCATCTTTCTCTTCCCTGTAACCTTCACCCTCTAACATATTTTACATCCTTCACTTATTAGAACTTCATTACCATGTGTGGACATACCCATTTACTGCCCCATACTATCAGTTCTCTGTGACAGGGAAGACTACCCTCAACCCAAACCAAAAGCCAGTGCAGCAGAACTTTTCTTTGCAGATTGAAAACAGAAAGAAGACTTTAACCCATACTGGAGATGCAGAAAAATTCAATATCTATGAGTATTCTGTAAAAATTCTATATTAAAACAGACAGGAAATGGAACTACTTTATTTGGCTCATGTCAGGAATGTGGAAAAAATTGGAAAACAAATGTGAGTTTGAGGATGATGAAGACTAAAGACTTTGCTGCTAAATGAAAACAGGCAGACAGGGCTCTTTGCTCCTAATAACAACCAGCTTTCATTTGAAAATTTTAGACCCTGCCAATGAGGATCGGATGGTAGTCTACTTCCCTGAAAACTATTTGCTTATTTAGGGGATTTAAGGCCAACTAAACCAAGACCCAAAAATATCAGTTCAGTGAAAACTGATGGATTATTTATCTAACCAATTTTAAATCTTAGGAGTAAATCCAGCCAAGTAAGCACAGAAGGAAAGCTGTGGCAATGAGGACAGGAAGGGACAGGTGTCACCATGAGACATACATAACTATATAAATACATTGATTTTAATAAAGCTGCCTCATATTGAAGAGACTCAGAATGTAGAAGAAACATATACTGGTGATGTTTTCCATCCTATGGATGACTTAAGTTGGAATGACAGCAGGAAAAGCGAAGCAGGGTCAGCTGGCCCAAGAGGCATTTGATGAGGGGGAGTGCTGGGTAGTACAGTGTATAACAGAGGGTTTAAAAAAAATCAGTCATCTGAGACCAGGAAGCTAGTTCTTAAAAATATATGGACCTTTAGATATTAATGCAATTCATATTTTAATGGCTACCTTTCCGCTCTTTAAAATATTCTCAAACTCTTCTCCATTGGGCAGGCCTTTGATTTAGTTAATTCTTATTAAAAATATAGGTCTTAAAATGCCACAAGTGAACCATGTTCACAAGAATGACTATGGTGTAGCATGAATCTTAAGTGTTCTTATTAATGAAACTCAAACCCGAGGCCAGTTATTGGGGTGAATGCTGGAAGATCAGAGAAATAGAACAAGCCACAGCTATCTCACCTTGCTAGTTCCTCAGGTGATCCTGTTTCCTCAGGCTGGAAGCTTCTGAGTCCTCATCCCAATGGCTCTCAGCTGAACTGTGCTGTTCCAAAACCTAAATGCTTATCCAGCCAAAATGCTTAACCAAATGCTTAACTAACTACATGCTTTACTCCTTAGTTCCTGGTCCTCACGCCTTATATACTTTTCTCTTTCTGCCCCCACTCCCTGGGATTAAAGGTTGGGTTTCTGGGATTAAAGGCGTGGGTCACCATGCTTAGCTGTTTCTAAAGTTGCCTTGAACACAGAGATCCAACTAGCTCTGCCTCCCAAGTGCTAGGATTAAAGGCATGCCCCACCACCACCCAACTTCTGTTATGGCTTACTCTTCCCATTTTCTAGCCACCATTTTTGGCTTTGTTCTAGTGGCTGTCTGTTCTCTGACCCCAGATATGTTTATTTCGGGGAACACAATATTTTGGGGAACACAATAGTCACCACACTATGGCTTAACTATGTGACCTATTTATATTTAATAAACACATGACAAAGTTACCCACCAAGAGGTCCTGTCTCTCCCTTGCTTGCTGTGTTTTAGAATAGAGGTATAATACAGAAAGTTGTGATTTTTTTTTGTGCTTAGAGTTCATTTGTGTTTATAATTGACACAGAAGCAATATGCTAGCCAAAAAAGCAATTCCCTAAGAAAATATCATGGTGTGTTTAATGTTTGCCAAGAAGTAGACACTGGCAGACCACATAACCAGACAATAAATTAAAAGTTCTGGATATATTTGTTCATTTGTTCATAAATGTTCCACTAATTGCAGCAGTGTTTTGAGTTTAATAAGTTATTCAATATCTAAAGGGATTAGGTCTAAACTAGCTGAGACATAAAAATCTAGTCCAAAAATACTGTTTGCTGATGTTGATGGCTTATGCTTTTCCCAGTTACTAAATCTACTCTGTGTACTACAGACTGTTAATTTCCAGAGTTGTCAATATGACACCTTTCATCAACAAACATGAAATGGGTTTGGGGCATACACCTACATACATGCTCATACATAATTGAAGACCATAATGATAACAAACAACCAAGAATGCCCCCCATTTCACCCCATTGCATTTGTTTATCTATGTAGAATTTATAACCATAATATATGGTGTTTTACCTAACTTAAGGCTGTGGGGAAAGGGAATGTTGAGCATATGTAGTAGTCTAACTAATAAAGTAGGAAATGTTGATGTTTTATGGAGAAGCATCCCTTTATGACCTGGGCAAGCTCAGGCTCCATTTAATATAAGATGTGAGATCTTGCAAATGAAAGCATAGGAAGGTATATGAATTTTCAGATCTGAAAACAGTAAGAGTATCAGATGTCTGAAAATGGGTGTTCCTCCTGATAACATTTATAGTTTTGCCATATCAGATCTACCATCGGTTTAACAGCTCATAAACCGAAGCCAACTTTCTGAATGATCATTTCATTCCTGAAAAGTAACCATAAACTAAGGGGGGGATACTGAGACATTAATCCTCACAGCAGGCAGCAATCCTAGGCCCCAAAACTTAATGGGGCTGAGCTGAATGGGACATAACAAGATGGCTATCCTAACAAATGCAGTCTGTGTCTTCTAACGGATGAGGAATGTTCTCTTGCCATTTGCATTTGAACGTGAGAGAACATAAAGTGCCAGTTACACTGAGTAATGTTGCATAACTAAATCACGAGGGTTTTGTTCAGTTCTCCAGTAGAGTATAAAACGCCAACTGGAAGTATTGTTTTAATCAAAGGTCTGAATAAGCAGTGTCTCATAGTTTTGCTTCATTTGAATAGAGTTCTCGCCCCATAAGTCTGTATTAACAAAAGCTATATACACATACAAATGTGCGTGTGTGTACAATCTAAATGTGCACAAATGTGTAGATACAAGTGAACATAGAGAGGATTTTTTTTGAGAGGGTGGAATTTTATCTAATAACTGTGGGAGTGATGTGGAAAGACTTAGTTTGCAATTTGGTATTAGGTGATTGCATATAATTTGTAGGTATGCAGATGATTAGTTCTGCTCTTGGGTTGCCATTAGTCTTGTGGTTTTCTTGACTGGGCCAAACAACATATTTGATATGTGATGACCCTTTAAAGAGCTTTTATCTATTGGATAACTTGTATTCATTTGGAGAAGGCAACTGACGCTTGCAGTTAGTGATTATTGGGTAGTCCTGAGTGCTTGGAAAAGTCTGCCCTAAATTTTGCAGGGGAGAATCTCCCATGACCTGGAAAACTTGCCTATAGATAGGATGGCCCAGCTTCAGTATACTTTGAGTTCTTACATTCTCTGGAGTTTTGAACACTGCTTTAGACACAGGTCTATGTCATTAATGAGAATCCCTGAATGACATTTTGGAGAAGGGAGAGGCAATGTTTTAACAAGCAAACACTTCCAGCTATAGCATGAAAAGGAACCCTAAGTTAAGACAGTATGGAAACAAAAGACAGATAATTTACGTCATTGAAGATATACTTAATTCTCCACACAGTTCTCTGTGCAGCAGGTGGAGGACAGGGGATGGGGTATGCTAAGTTTAGGAAATTGCAGTTTACTTTTCTTGGAGACAACATGAAACAGTTCAGGAGTAATTTTTCAAACTTGAACGATTTCTCTGTTCAATACTGTCAACTTTTTCTTTTGTTCATATTTTCTATCAGTTTTAGAGAGTTTTGCTGCTGGTGTGCTGACCAGTTCTCTGAAAGTTATTTAATCAGCCATGCTCTCCCTGCAGATAGGTGAGAACATGGGGTGGGGTGATCTGAGAACAGGATTGAGAAGCCAAGGCAGGGAAGTTCTACTTAATTCATATATCAACTTGCTTGAAGCCATGTACATGCTCTAATCTTACACACATTTAAGTCTTGAGACTCTGAGGCTTCTCAGTGGTCCTTAGTTACCAGAGGACAAAGTTGAGACTAAATACTTATGGTGTTCAGTCTCCCTGCATGTTCTATTAGCTTATATGGCCAGATTCTCCCCATCCATACACTTTTCTCAGTAGGATATTATTTGGTGATACCTAGGATGAAATTTAACTTAACTGGACACAAAAAGTCTATGTCTACAATAGAAAATGTACAAAAAATTAGATCATAGACAAGAATTTGCCATGTTGGTTTTAGTGTACTGATTCTTTTAGTGTATGTCTGGCTAGGCAAACTGACAATGATAATAAGCCCCACAATTAATAAATCCAAACCAAACACAGTGAAAGAGTTTCTCTTTCATTTTAAGGTCCTCTGTCCCTGTTATTTTGTTCAGCAAAGTGAATTCTTGCCTTTTCACTGAGTGAGAAAATGCAGATCCAGGCTGTAGAATGGAAGGTACCCAAATCCTCTCTTTAGTTGGCTGCCCCTCTGATACTGCCAATTGATTAACATCTAATTTCTCCCCAGGCAGGCTTTCTGGGATGCATTATCGGCCTGTGCTCAAATGGGGCATCTCTATCTCCTGCCCCTCTTCCTCTTTCCTCTCCTTAGAAATTGAGGCTGCTTCTTGAGTATCCAGTCACTTTTATCAAGCTGGAATTTTCCTAGGAAAAAGTCAAATAACAGTCTACTTCTTCCTCCACCAGAATGGAACACAACTCAACATTTCCTATTACTGTTGCAGAAACTGATGTTAGAGACTGGAACTGAGAAGTAGGCATTTCAGCTGCACTTTATCTGAGGCCACCTCAGATTGCTGCATAATGAATGACCTAGCAGCACTTGGCAGTTCCTTCTGAAGTCAGATGCATCCAACAATCTTCTCTCAAACCATTCTCTCAACTTCTTTTAGTTTTAAATTTCCGGGTGGATAAGAGATTCAGAAATCATGAGAACAGATCCTGGCATTTACTGTTTCAAATCCTGCACAATGATCTGGCTTATATCTTGCTGGCATCCATCATTTTAAAGCACTGGCATGCACTTTGCTTTAATATCTTGTTACCAATATAACGCTCCCTGCTTATGAGAGCATGGAGTACTATGCATCTCAAAAATCACTGACATAAACTGAAGCTAGTGAAATCCTATGGAAAATGTTTGACAATACATATCATGAATTTTCAAATAGCTGTATTCTTTGATTTTATCACATAATTTCTGACAGTCTACTCTAGCTATATAATTCCAAATACAAAAATATAGACATAAAAGCTATTTTTGAAACATATCAGAAACAATGCATAATTGGAAACAATCTATAGGTTTTTAAATACAATAATGGAGAAACAAATGAAATATCAGGCAGGTAGTAATATATTAATGAAGTTTATATAATGATAAGAGAAAAATCAACAGCAATTGATTAAATGGAAAATAGAAAACTCAGGCTACAGTGTTTTACTTGTAGTATAATAACTGTGCCAAAAGTGTTTAAGTGGAGTCTTCAAATGTCTATGCAAATATGTTTTTATAGTCCAATAACATACCAAAGCCTTAAGAGTGACTGTCTATAGTATTTGATATTCGGAAGGATTTCTACTCTCCTATTGCAATGTGTTTTTAGTTCCACATGCTTAGCAGGTTCCTTTTAAGACATCAAAGTTTAGGAGACAGAAAATATGCAAATATTAAATACTTGAAAGTAGTACGATGGGACATTTTATTTTTGGAGATATACTCTAAAATGTTTACTCTTTTATCTTTTTGCATATCAGATATAACAAATCTTGCATTCAGAACATAACTTTTTCCCTCTTTTCTCACCAACCTTTCCTCTTCATATTGAGCTAGTTCCTGTCTTTTTAGTACTACTTTGCAACCATCATTTTAGAGTCTTCACTGCCCCCATTCTAGATTCTTCTTTGGCCATGGTTAAAATTCTGTTTATCTAAACAATTTTTTAAAAGATTGTTTTTATTTTATTGGTATGGACATTTGCCTGTACCCAGTTCTCTAAGAATCAAGGAAGAAAATAAAAACTAATCTATTAGGAGAAGAGTTGAGGGGAAGAGTGGTATTGAGTAGGAAAATGGAACATGTGACAGTGATCAAGCATGCAGATTAGTTTAAAGTAGAGATCCCCAAATATCAGAAGGAACCAACCAGGAAGTTGGACTGAATGTTGTAAGTTGTTAAGGATATCACAATATTTTATAAAAAAAAAAAAAAAAAAAAAAAACTGACTAATTTAGTCATGGGTTCAAAAGGACCTCAAATCGGATATGACCTATCAGGAGGAAGGGACAAGACTGGAAGGGACAGAGGGGGAGGGATGTGTGATGCCCCGGGAGTAAGTTGGCACCAGAGCTCCTGTGGAGCAGAAGTAACAAGACTAAGAGTTAGACCTGTCTTGGAGGAAGCTGAAGATCGAATCTGATGAGACAAAGTGAGATAGGAATTTGAAATATCTGGAGGATCTTAGATTGTTTTCTGGGAAATGTCTACTCATGTCAAAGTAGACAGAGAAAAGCCCATGAGTGCTCAGCCCTACATAAAAGCTACAGGCAATTGAGGAAAGCTAGGAGCAGGAGAGCTGGCCAGGGAAGAGTACTCCAATTGGTTGACCAGTATTAAATAGCCAGCCTTGAAAGCATGCATAGAGATAGCATTATATGGACTTAAAAGGTTATATTTGGAAACATATATGTATATACATGTACAAATATGCATGCAGCTGGGCAGTGGTGGTGCACACCTATAATCCCAGCACTAGGGAGGCAGAGGCAGGTGGATCTCTGTGAGTTTGAGGCCAGCCTGGTCTACAGAGATAGTCCAGGACAGGCTCCAAAGCTACACAGAGAAACCCTGTCTCAAAAAAACCAAAAAACAAACAAAAAATATGCATGCAATAGCAATTAGTGAAAGAAATGATGAAAATTTGAGAGAAGAGGGAGGGGTGTATGGTAGGTGTTTTTTGGAAGAAAGAAGAGAAAGATTATTTACGTTTGTGTTGTAGCCATATCAAAAGGATGGAAAGAAAGACAGTAAAAGAGCTTTGCCATTTGCTTTCCGGCTTTGTGTCCATACTTTGTAAGTACTGCCATTTTCCGCACTCACTAGAAAAATACATTTGTATATTGTTCCAGATGTTTTCAGATGATACTAGATGATGGTATGGAATCTCTATAAAATTATAAGGTTGAGGGGATGATTCAGCAATCAATGAAATCTGCTGCACTTGCAGAAGACTGGGTTTGAGTTCTTGGCATTCATATGTTAAGATATTTATGTTAATGGTCCCTAGAACCTGTAACTCCAGTTACAGTCTGAAGTACTATGATAATTAATGCTCAATATATGTACAAATTGGATTATAAATTCTGAAAATTATACCATCTACACATACTTGGTAAGGAAAATCCTGTTTCAAAATCTCATTTCATTTGCAAGTGGTTATTAATTGGAGATGGCTATTAATTGGAGTGGTTATTAATTAGGGATGAGGCATGTGTCTACTTCTTTCAGCTCCAGGACTCCATCTACTGCAGACCCATGCAGGCCCTGTGCATGCTGCCTCAGTCTCTTTGAGTTCAAAAGTGCATAGTTTGTGTTGTGTTTAGAAGTCCTGGTTTCCTTAGTGCCCTCCATCCTTTCTGACTCATACACTCTTTCTACCTCCTCTTCCACAGAATTCTCTGAGATCTGAGGGGAGGGACTGGATGGAGCCATCCTGTGTCTGAATATTCCAAGGTCTCTCACTCTGCATAATGTCTGACATTAGGTCTCTTCCCATCTGCTTCAGGGGGAAGCTTTCCTAATGCTGGCTGAACAAGGCACTGATCTATGAGTATAGAAGAATGTCATTAGAAACCATTTTATTGCTAAGCTCCTCTAGAGAAGCAGTAGTATTTGGCTTTCCCCTTGGTCCCTGGGCTATCTAGTCATACAAGTATTGGGAATGGGTTACATGCCACTTCTCATGAAGTAAAGCTTAAGTACAATCAGATATTGGTTGTTTACTCCCACAAATTTTGTTCAACCATTGCACTAGTGTATTTTGCAGACAGGACACAATTATAGACAGATGCATTTGTTGCTGGGTTGGTGTTTACATTCTTCCATTGGTAACATGCACAGAACCTTTCTGTGCCAAACAAACTGGCACATAGAAGTGAAGGCTCTGCTGTGGGATGTTCTGTATGTCAACTGTGTTGCTCTGATTGGTTAAAATAAATAAAGTGCTCATTGGCCAGTAGCCAGGCAGGAAACATAGGGTAAGTGGGACAAGGAAGAGGAGAAGGTGGGGAAGTGAAGGCTGAGGGGAGATGCTGCCAGCCACCGCCATGAGAGAAAAGACATAAGGTGCTGGTAAGCCATGAGCCACGTGGCAAAGTATAGATTAATAGAAATGGGCTAAATATAAGAGTAAGAGCTAGACAATTGTAGGCCTGAGCTAATGGCCAAGCAGTTTAAATAATATGAATGTCTGTGTGTTTATTTTATAAATGGGTTGTTGGACTAATAGGGCTTGGCAGGGGCTGGAGAGAAGCTCTCTAACTACAAGGCTCTAAGTAGGCACCAGTTCAACTTCTCCATGTTCAATGAGTTAAGTATGTGTTGTCTTCATCAATAGGGCCTTGATGTCAGTTGGTGGAGGGCAGCCTATGGCGTAGGCAACAGTTTGGGTTGTTTGCAGGTTCCCATACACTTTTGGCCAACAACTCAATTAGATGTAACCCATTCCAATACTGGAAGCTTCATTTGATGACAAGAGATGTCCAGTTGAGTGAGGCTCTATCTCCTCTGTTATTTGGCAATTTCTTTTAGATCACCTTTGTAAATGTATATTTTGAGGAAGCTTCTATATATTAATATTATTAATATAATATTAAGTTTCCATACTACCTCTAAAATGGCCTTAATTTTAGTTGTCACTCCCTGAATTGTCTCTGTTGTCCCCTCTTTCCACACCCTCCTGGTTTGATTCTCTTCATTCTCCCCTCATTCATCCCTAACTATCCACTGTTTTCCTTTCCTAGAGAGATCCAAATGCACCCCCTAGTACTCTATACCTAACTTCTGTGCTTCTGGAGCTTGCTTATCCATGCATTAACAGTTGTTACTCACATATACAAAATAATGTAATCATTTTAATAAATTTACAATCCATAAAGTAAAGATACTATGTACTTAAGAAAATTAATTGGGACTAAACTGGAAAAGAGTACAATGAGAGTAAAATGGACTATCTTCGTGATCCAGGTGTTAGAATCATGTGTCTCTGACAAGGCAGGGAGAAACTACCACAGGCAAGCACCAGGTGAGTGACATAATTTGAGAAAGGGCCCATAAACTAAGAACTGAAGCTGGTTCCTAGAAGCTAGAAACACTTTAGGAAGCTATGAGCCCTACCACAGCATCTCTTAATCCTCTAAAGTGGATTTCAGACTTGGAGTCTCTAAGATTGTAAGAGAATAAATTTGGGTCTTTTTTAGCCCTTACATTTCTGTTTTTACATTTTAATGCTGAAGTAGAAAGAGAAAAATGGAGTCCTATGCACTGAGCCACATGTGGGCAATTTCTGGTCTTCCCTCGGATGTGTAAACGACTTTCTAGCTCTTCAGTTAGTGCCAGTTTCCTTACTGGAGTTTTGGCTAATTCTCAGAAGCTTTTCTTATTCTCTTTCTACCAAGTTTGTAAATGTAAGCATGTCTCCTGTCTCAGTCTAAACCTACATCACTCTAACTTCTTTTCAAAGCCAATTCCCCAGTCCATCTGCTCGGGTACGAATCCATACATCTACTTACTTGAGTTGTCTATTCCACTGTCATGTGAGGTCCTTAAATCTGCAACTGAACTATTTTCTTAGCTTGCTGCATTTCAAGTGATAGAAATCTCAATGAATGTTCACTGTCATGTACCCAGATTTTCTAACCTAGAACATACGAGGAATAATATTATCTTCCCCTTTTTCCTTGCCATCTACAATTAATCAACATGTTTGATGAAGTCTGCTGGTTAAATGCCTGTGTGGCAAGTAGCAATGAAAAGTCAGTGTCAAACAACGTAAAACAAATAGAGAGCTCTCATGGCACAGGCCACTCAAGACTGCACAAAGAGCAATATTAATTCAAGTTGTTCAACTTGAATTATGCACAAATGCTTTCCTGCACAACAGTCACAGTAAGTTAAACACAAACATGTATATACATGGCCATGTGCATGTGCAACACATAGTATCACAGACTTACTTCACAGTCTTTGCCCTTAAAGTATAGTATAATGCTGGGGTTCAGTAGCTTTTGGTCTTCTCTGATTTTGTACTTTTCTTTCTTAGTATTCCACCCCTTTCTCTTAAACCAAATCTATGTTTCCTTCCTTTTAAAAATATTGTTTGTAGAACTTTCCATTATTTTCTTTCACAATTCAGGATCATAAATCATAACTCTCCTGTTTGTCTGGGATTCTTAGCCACCACCTTATTGCTTTTCTCATTCCATTGCTAACTTAGTTTGGGTTTTTATTGCTGTGAAGGGGCACTATGACCATAGCAACTCTTATAAAGAAAACATTTAATTGGGGTGGCTTGCTTACAGAGGTTCAGTCCATTATCATCATAACTGGGAGCACGGCAGTGTGCAGGAAAATGTAGTCTGGAACAGCTGAGAGTCCTCTATCTTGACTCAGAGGCAACAGGAAGTCAGCTGCTTGTCACACTAAGGGATACTAAGAAAAAGAAACTTTAAAACCCACCCCCACAGTGACATACTTCCTCCAGCAAGCCACACCATCTAATAGTGCCACAGCCTTTGGGGGCCATTTTCTTTTAAACCAACACAGTCATATAGCTCAGTCTTGCTCACATTTCATTATCCTTTAACATAGCAGGGAAGCATTCTCCAGTGTTCTATGTTCTATTAATAACTAAGAGATAGCCTTTATTTTATATCTGAAATATCTGAATACAATTTACAAAAAATTGTTTTCTCCTTTTGGATCATGCTTTTCCTTTTGTTTTGTTTTTTTTTAAATTTTATTTATTTATTTATTTATTGATTGATTGATTGATTGCACCTTTCCTGGAACTCGCTTTGGAGACCAGGCTGGCCTCCAACTCACAGAGATCCACCTGCCTCTGCCTCCCAAGTGCTGGGATTAAAGGCGTGCACCGAACCACCACCACCACCCAACTGGTTTTCCTTTGTAAATAGCTTCATAGATTCACAAATGAAATAGAATAATATAATAATATAAATATTTAATTGGAAAAGCAAGAATTAAAAATATCTATACAATTTCCGAGCATATATTTAAATACATTGATTTTATGTGTGGCCAGAGAGGATAGTAGACATTGGCATAAAAGCTAAAAGTAAAGAAATTACAGATGATTTTCATTTCCTTCTTTGTGCTTCTCGCAATTTTTCAAAGAACATGTGTCACAATATGAGTTTTCTTGTATCTTTGAGTTTTGGCTAAAGTTCTATACTGTGGACAAGAAGTAGTAAATATTACCACATTGTAACCAGAACAGCCAAAAAGCTGTCCAACACCCCTGCATTCAATTTACTAAATCTTAGTCATATTGTACTTGCTGCTGTCAGCCCTATCCACAAAGTCAAAAATCATAATTCCAGTGGAGAGGGAACTTGGCAGAACATGAGTCCTTCTAGGGTATTTTCCACCTTATCTCATCAATAGGGTAAAGTCATTATTTAAATGATTGTTAATGTTCCAAATGAAATAGTCTCCAAAGTTTAAGATGAGGGACTTGACAGATGGCTTAGTGGGTAAAGTGCTTGCCAGACACGCATTACGATCTGAGTTTGGATGCCTGTCACCCATGTAAAAAGCCATACACAGTAGCATAGCTGTAATCCTAGTGCAGAAGAAGCAAAGATCAGTGGTTCCAAGGGACTTGTTGACCAGCCAGCCTATCTGAATTATTGAGCACAAGGTTCTGTAAGAGACTTAGTACCACCAAAATAAGATGAGAAATGAAAGAGGAATACACCCAACATCTGTCGTGACTTCCACACACATGTAGACACATACACACGGACACATGAACAAGTGCGCATACATAAACCTCTAGCACAAACATTTCACCCACACAAACATACACATATCTGCCAACATGCACACACACACACACACACACACACACACACACACACACACACACGGTGGTAAGGATCACCAAATCCAAATAAAATAGAACACAGAATGGATATATGTTTCCCATGTAACCAGAGAATATCAAACAATGTGGTAAGTGTAAGTAATTGTAATGTGTCCCTCAATAATGGGGATCTCATCCATTAAGGAAGGACACAAACAATAAATAGTATGAGATAAATGGTTGTGGGGAGAAGATGGTATGTTACCTAGCTAAATATGTAGTATACCAACTCTCTAGGAACACTAAACATCTCTTGACGTTTCATTGAAAACCAACTTTTGAGCCCATGATTTGATAAGAGGACTAAAGGTCAAATATAAATAAAAGCAACACCAACCAAGCCAATTTTTCTTTTCTGGTACTGTTGATCAAACCCAGGGAATTTGGCATATTAGGCAAGTGTTCAACCACAAAGCTACAGACATAGCTCAAGCAATGTTACACTATCCCTCACATGCTAGTTGACATGGGACACTTTAAGGTACAGATTGAACATGGGTAGGAAGAGATACAGAACACAGTGAATGAGATGATAGGTAACACCTCTTTTACTCATGATTCTGCCAGAAAGTCACACTACAGTCTTAAAAACAGGAGCTAGGAGTGGGGTGCAATTTTGAATTGTCCACATTTTGTTGGGTTGAACCTGTTTAGAGGCGACATTGGGCTTTGCTAGTGTAAGACTGTTTGTACAGTGCCAAGCATGATTTGCTGATTGTTCAAGGTGTGAACCATGTGTACCAACACAGAGTTTATTAGCATGCTCAAAGAGACGAATTGGAGACCATTAAATCCATTTCTTGTTTACACCGCTACTGAGTTTAGTCCGTTTGTTTAACCACTTGCTCTCGCATTAAATCAGTGATGTATTTTAATAACAGAAAGAAATGGGAACACATTCTCAGAAACCTCACTATAAAGCTCTTTATCAAGGGTAATGTTAGAAGATTATAACAAATTTGAAAGTGGCATGTCATTATAGTATTTCAGTATACCATTACTTGTTCCTATCTTACCTGAATCTACAGCTCTTAATTCTTTAAAGGAACTTTATGCTATTATTTTATAAGCTATCATAGTGGAAGCATCTCTAAATTTTCTTTTCCCCCCAAGACTCTACAATGACTGACACTTAAGGATGCATGCATAACATTCAATTTCTTAAAAAAAAATTACACCAAATTCACTTTTATATTTAGAAGTTACAAGTTACAGAGAGCTACATCTGGCATGTATTCATGCTAACATGTTTTCAGAGAGTTATTCACAAGGGAATGTATCAATATATGGTTTATGCTCGATATAGTCACAATAAAATAAATGTATATCTACTTTAAAAACTATATATCTCAGAAATGGCTTTTTTAATTACTAGTAACATTTGTTTATGTCTCCACTGGTCTTATCAGTGATGGTTATCTGCATAATTTTCAATTTGTATGATGGGATTGCTATATGTGTTCAGCCTATCCACCGTCACTCTGAATCAGAGACCCTGACCAAGAGTTCTGTTTTTTCATGTTTCACCTTTTAGGATTTAACAGCTGCCTAATTGACTAGTTACTTGGGACTTAGGTCAGACATTATTCTCCTTATACAGTCTTTTACTCCATACCTAACCTACAGTAAGCTGTGGTTACATTGATGTTTCCCTAAATTATTGGTTACAGCTCTGTCTGTAATCACTCCCATCATTCCATTGCACAGTAAGATTCCAAACGTCTAACCCCCTGGAGAGGCAGATGCCACGAGAGCTAGTGTTTCAACCTTACTTATCACTTCTCAAAATAGAATGCTTCTGACACAGAAAAGGGCTCCACAGCTATGTTTCCTTCATATATGGGCCAAAGAGAGGACATAAAGATGGAATTACTGAAGTTTCCTCTCTAAATAGATTGTCAATCCCTTCAAGCTCTACTTTACATCATCACTTTCCCTCAAGACATCTTTCTGGGGAAAACATGGTTATAGTGATGTATGATGACTACACCAGCCACAAGGAACCAATGGGTGCATTAAAGTGGCTGAGATGCCTCATCAATCCTCATCCCACAACAAGCTTCTCCAAGCAAATATGCATGTACCAAGATATGCAGTCTAAGTAAAGACTTTGCTTGTTATTAAATACAAAAAAATGGAGAAACACAAACCTATATTAAAATTCAGAAGCAATCATTCTTATCTAGTTTTCACTAATGAACAATTTACCTCTCTTTACTGACTATATTGTTTATTAATAGGATTTGTGAAAAGCACAAATCAGACAGATAATAGATTGGTGGATGAATAGACAGACAGATAGATAGATAAGCAGATAATAAAATGGGACAGTAGAGTGTATAAGTACAGATGTGGCTGTGCATGGTTTTATTTATTTATTTTTCTTCCTGAGTTTGAAGACTTGTACTTAGTTTGCTTAAAGAGAAGCCTGAAGGTCTGGAGAGACTATGAATTTCTAATCCTAAAAATACCATTGAAACTTATAAAGATTATGTTGTTTGATAGAAATAATAGCAATCTGTGATCTATTTTGTCTAACCCTGGAGATTGCTGTAACTGACAGAGAAGCCATTGATATGAGATTCTGGTGAGGACTTATTTGGTAATGTTTTGACAGTGTTTGTGTGATCAAAGTGCACAGGCACCACCAGATCCCTGGGTCAAGATGGCTCTGAGAGACCATCTCAGCACTGGTCATGCCAGCAAATGTGTATAAGAACACATATGAACCATAGAGTGGAAGAATACACCAAAGTATAGCTGTGTTAAGAAGATAAAACCTCAAGACAAAATGTTTGACTTCTATGCTAAAAATAAATGGTATCTATGAATATTTAAGCATAAGGTTTACAGAGTTATGTAAATTCAGTGGAAAGTAAAAACATTTTCAGATTTTAACAGAACTCAGACTTAAGATTAATGCACAAACTGGTTTAAGTATCTCTGAGCTCTACATGTATATTGTTTTATTTTCCAAAAGTTATAGAAAACTATGTCTTTGCACATACTTGTTCTATTGATATCAAAGGGATTATTACCACTATCTATTTAAATTTGTATTTTTATTAATCTGTTTACATCTGCAGTCACTTAACACTGTTAGCTATGTTTTTTTTTTTTTTTTTAATATGCTCAGATCTACTTACTAGTCATTAACGCTTCTCTTAAGTGTGGTTAAATCAGTTACATAGAGAGGGATTTTAGAGTCCAAAGCATTTTTTGTATGCTTTTATTTGGTTGCAGATTGATTGGTTTCTTTTTCTTTGTTTTTTCCCCCCTTTGGGAGTATAGTTTTATTTTGTTTTCTTGGTTTGAGTGGTTTATTGTTATATTGTGTTTTGTTTGTTTTGTGAGGAAAAAAAGTTAAAGTTTGGAGGGTGAGGACAGGGAGGGGTTTTAGAGGAGGTAAAATATATTTAAATTTAAAAATTGGTTAAAATGTTAAAAAGTAAAATAGAGATATTTCAATGACTTTTTAGCACCAATCCAATTTGATATTAACACCAATAAATTTGATAAAGAAAGAAGCTGTATCCACCACATATTTAGTCAATAAACTTTTATTCAGTTAGTCATTGGCCAAGCCTGTGCTCAAAAAGAAACTTGGCTAAATATGCTTATCAGCGAAAAACTTGGAAAATTATCATCAAGCAAGCCAAGTTATATGTGATAGTTCAACTTTGATTGTCAAAAGAAAATACCACAGAGTTGTTAGCCTCAGCAATCAAAGAAGTTATTTTGTCATAATTACAGAGACTACATTTGAGTATGAAAGAACTAACAGGCTTTTATCTAATGAAGATTTTCTATTGAGTGGCAGTTAGCTGTCTATTTACCATGTGCTCACATGGCCTTTAGTAAATTTATTTTAAAAGTTAGGGATGAGTGGATGGAAAATAGAGGAGAAGGGATAAGGCATATTGACATCTTTTTTTATAAGCATAATAAACCCATTATATCAGAGCCTCACTTCTTTGGCCACATTTAGTTTTTTACTCCAAACCTCATTGCACTGGGAACTAGTGTCTGCACACATTTCAGGATGGAGATTCAAATATTTCATCTGCAATTGCTTGTTAGCTCCTCCCAACTGCTGAACAGAAGAATGGTAGAAAACAGATACTCCAGAAACATCATTTGTTTACTCTCTCCCTTTTTGTATGGCAGATTTCCCATGCCAGCTTTCTGAGGGATGCCTTTGTAGTCCTGAGTTTTGAACGTAATATCTCACCATCTTTCCCTCTTGTCATAAAAATTCTTCGAGAAAGGAAATAGAAGAAAGGCACAGACAATCATAGATGAGAATGGTGATGATGCTCACACATGTGCACACATGCGTGCTTGCACATGCGCGTGCACACACACATACACACACACAAACACACACACACACACTTGTAAGAAGCTTAAAAAAAAGAAGTAAACAGTAAATGGGGGAGGTGATCTCTGGAGAGGGGAGAGAAGAAGGGACCTCACAAAAATGAAAGGTTTCTGTACAGCAAAGGAAACTGAAGCCCATGGATGGGAGCCATCCCTGCCAGCCACTTGCCAGCTAAAACTGGGTTATAGAACTGAATGGAAAATTCTCAAAAGAAGAAATGCAAATGTCTAGGAGATGCTTTAAAAAGTCCTTGACATCCTTAGTTGTTGGGGCCATGCAGATTGAAATTACTTTCGGATTCCATCTCACCCCAGTCAGAATGGCCGTCATCAGGAATGAAAATGACAACAGATTGGTGTGGAAAGGAAGAAAAAGGACTTTTTACGCACTGTTGGTGGGAGTGTAAACTAGTGTGGACACTTTGGAAATCAGTGTGGAGGTTTAAAAAAAACAGGTGGAATTGCCTGCCATATGACCCTGCTATATCACTCCTGGACATATACCCAAATGACGTTACATCTACTACATAGACTTTCACATCCATGTTCACTGCTGTTCTACTCACAATTAACTAGGAAATGGGATCACACTAGATGTCCTTCAACAGATGAATGGATAAGAAAAATATGGGTACATACACACAGTGGAAAAGGGGAATAGTGAATTATATAGGCAAATGTGTGGAACTAGAAAAACTTAGAGTAAGTGACGCAACTTAGGCCCAGAGAGACACTTGACGTATGTTTGCTCTCACATGTGGTTCCTACCTTCAAGTCTTTGTTTCATGAGACACAAAAGTAGCAGTCAAGAACCTAAAAAAGAGCCTTTAGGGAAGGTGACATTAAGGGAAGGAAGCACAGTAGACTGTAAGTAAAACCTTCAAAAACATGATGAAGGTTGTAATGGCCACTCTATGCCAGGAGACATGGATGAAAGAGATACACCTTGTACTTGTGCACATGCACGTGTGCATACACACACACACACACACACACACACACACACACACACATGCACGCATACACACATGCACCTGGTAAAGTGTCCTCCACATTGTAAGATTTAAAAAAAAAAAAAAGGCAATGCCAGCATGACCCCAACAGCCACAGTTTTGCTCAGGAGCCCCCCTGCTTTCTGCCTAGGTGGCCTTCTTTCTGGCTGTTGGACACTGCATGTTCTTTCCAGAAATAGGAATTTTCTCTCAGCCCTCCTCCATTGTCTTCTTCCAGATCTGTAAATAGTTTCACACGTCTCTTTACAACCATAGGACGCCTTTCCCAAACCCCTCCAGGCTGTCTTAATAACTCTAGTTTTGTAGGTTTGAAAGCCACCAGAAGAAACCCTATAATATACTTCAAATTTGTCTTAGTTATCTGCATTTTCATATAACTCTAAAGTCAGGATATCCTTTCCCATCACTTTACAACTCAAATGCCATAAATAAATGAACAAATCTACTATTTGTTTGCTGTTTCATCAAAGCTATAAAATCTGAGCAAATTACGTTTTCTTATTTGTGATGCTGAGTCTTCCAGTCAGTGGACATGGTGCATCTCTCCACTGGTTTGGATAGTCTTCCAGCCAGTGAACACGGTGCATCTCTCCACCAGTTTGAATAGTCTAGTCTTCCAGCCAGTGAACACGGTGCATCTCTCCACTGGTTTGGGGAGTCTTCCAGCCAGTGAACACGGTGCATCTCTCCACCAGTTTGGATAGTCTTCCAGCCAGTGAACACGCTGCATCTCTCCACTGGTTTGGGGAGTCTTCATTTGTCCGTGAACTACGCAACTGGAGAGACGAGTTGTATCAGTGGTTTTTCTCATTGCTGTGACAGAAGCCACTTAATGGAGAAAGGAACTGTTTGGGCTCATGGAAGATATGATGGAGTTCGTGGAGGTGGGAGGACGTGGCAGAAGTACCTCACATCTCAGAGGATCAGGAATCAGAGGGTATGGGACCCATTCCCACTCCCCCAGGCAGGACCCACTGCATCAAGACAGCACTGGTGACTGGAGATATGAAACCTATGAAGGAATGGAGGGCGGTTCATGTTCAAACCATAACAGCATCTGGTATATTTCTCATTTTATTTATTTCTAGATGTTAAGTAAATTAATACTATTTGAGTGGCAAAAAAGAAGCTTTCCTCCCTCTCATGCCACTGAATATTAGTAACATCATACCATATCTTACACAGTAGCTAGGTTATCATGTCCAACAAGAAGCAAAATGAATTAAAAGTAGGACTCAAACCAAATAGCAATAGTCATGTGACTTACAATCTGTTTAAATCACGTTTGTCCTTTACTTGGATTCATTTTAACTGGATATTGTATTTAGATAGTGAGATCATTTCCATTCTTAGTGTCCAAATACATACATAAACAAAATCTTGCACAGTGAGCTTGTTGTCATATCTTATAGCAAGCTGAAGTACATGAGAAAAATTATTTGATCACTGTGGATAAGTAAAGAGAAACCTTTAGCATCAAAATATTAAGGACATGACAAAAATCCAAAATTCCTCTTTTATTGCTAAGAACAAGGTACTGCTGTTTTCAGCATCATGTCAAAGTTGTTCTTGCAATCCTAAAACCAACCTATTTATGTTTGGTATTACATTTCTCTTCATTGAGGGTAACCAAGTGACTCCACTCAAACAATGGAATGAAGTGGTAGGATTTATAACCCATATTCTGACTTCAGAGCTTCTGGTTCTGACTGCTAAAATTTATTATGAAGCAAAAGTATATATAAATAAATAGTGATTGCTTATCAGCAAAGTAGACGAGAAAAGGTGGTTAAAGCAGAAATGTTTAGCTGTCATAGAATATTTCTTTGTCTTCCACAGACTCACCGTCAAAATTTTCAAATTACATCATTTTTAAAGGTCTCATAACCTTTTAGATTTAAAAAAATACTCTGTTACATGTCTGGAACATAAAGAAAGGATTAATGCCTAGCAGCAATTCAGAAAGAAAATAATTTTTGCATATTTTTACATATTATTAAGAATCAGCCTTATTTCCCTCTCGTGAGTAGTATCCCCAAGACCCGCAGTGTCTACTGTGTTAAGTGTGGGTTCAAGAGATTGCGGGCACTGATGGGCCTCTGGCTCAGTTACTTCTTTCCCTTTGCAACCTCACATTGCTATACATCTGTTTTGTTGATTCAGAAGAGCACTTGAAATACTTTACAGTTGATTTTGACAAGTGCTACAATTTGATAAGGGAAGATAATTCTTGCTGAGATGATTTTCAAAGTACAGAAATTATACTTTTGAGTCGATATTACCTTTCTTTATGATCAGAATTTTCATTTAATATACAGCACACTTAAGCTTGCTAATCACATCTCTTTTCTGAAAAAAAATGATGGGCTTCTTTGATCTCATATATTAAATCATTAAACAAATTCTTATTCCAGATTCTGATTGTTTTCTTTGTTGCAGATATGTCTGCCAAATTTAAAATATCAGATTTTGAAAATGCTATATGAATGTGAAGTGGGAATTTAATTAACTGAGAGGCCCCTGATCATGTGACTGGGCTGATTGATGAGTTACTGGGATGTACATTTCTACATGACTCTAAATCCACTAAATTGAGAACTAATCAGTAGTTCTTTAAAGGCTACAGACTTGTTATTGGTAGAATAATCACTTTTATCAAGTAAAACATGTGGGCATGATTTTGATCTGTATTAAATTATTCTTTTACCAAGTAGAATTTCTAATTCTTTTAGCTATAAAATAACATTTTCACATTTGAGGTAATTTTGATGACTTATTATTGGTTTGCTTTGGTCAACTAATGCTGTGCAAAGGTTGACAAAATTTAGTTATTATGGATCAGGGCTTTGGAATCTCAGCCATGTCTGTAGGTTTGTTTCTGGGGTATATCTTCAGTGATTAAATCCTTGGTATGAGTGTGATAAAAACCAGAACCAGAACCATGGCTCCAAATACAGAGTCAGTGTGGAATAAATGTCACTCTATCGTCCCCTACTGAAAACCTTGTGTCATTAGTCTAATGCAGCCAAACAGCTTCTTGGTATTTTCATCTACAACTTAGGTCAACTGATATCAAAATGGTTTCTCTGGGTCTCCCTATATAACCAAAATTTTATACCCAACAGATAATCCCAATTAGAATTTTGTCTGGGTGTGTCTTCAGGTACATGGCATGTGTGGACCCACACACACTAACAGGTATCAGTTGCAGAAAAAATGGACTCCATCATGGTACTTCGATAGTGTACCATCATTCACTCTTTTCCTTGCTTCACCTTGCCAATGGCACTCTTTCTCTTCCAAAAGAGTATCTTTTCTACCTCCACACTTTTTAAGTTCAAATATAGATTCTATGTGGGTTAAATAATTTTATTTTTTGTTCTAGGGATAAGAAGATTGAATGTATTAATTTATACCTGTATTTACCTTCTAATGAATATCAAGGAAATTCTTCACCTGTCTGTGCCACAGATCCCACATTTATACACCGAGTGTTCTGGGTTTATTATTATCCTGATGGGAATACGGATGATAAAATAAAATAATGAATGTAAGCTTTTATATAGTGCTTAGGAAATCTTTAAAATCTGAGAACAGTGATTATTGATTTTTTAAATCACCAATGCCATTTTCATAGTTACTACTTCATCTATGGTTTATTATAATAAAAATAATGTCCAAATTTTTCATTATTCCATATTCTACCCACTTCAGTTCTCTTATACACCACAGCTATTTATTTTAAAATATTACTCTCATTTCATAGCTCCTTTATTTAAAATAGGCTGTGGTTAGTTACTAAAATCATAGATTTTTAAGATCTCCATAACCTGCCTTCAAAAGTTTTATAACCTATGCTTCTGTTATTCCCTTGTACAAACCTCTCTGTCCTTGTGGGATTAACTTTTGATTGTCAATTTCACTACTCTTTCATACCTGTGAGACTTTTAACTGATAAAGAGGTAAATGTGATCAGCTGATTGAAGGACCTTTTTGGCAGGCTTTTCAGGTGATAGAGTTGAAGCCTGTTTTTGGAATCTCTCTGAATATACAGACAGTTAAGCTCTAATTATATGGACAAATAAAGGCAAGAGCTATCAGAATTAATTGATCATTAACTCTGACTGGACTCAACCTTTCAGAGTTCAGATACATACAAAAATGTATTTCTGAATAACTTTAATGTGTTTTCTTACTTTGGTTAAGGGCAGCTGTTAAACTTAGCATGACTCTCCCTTGATAAGTAACAATAGTTCAGCTTCTCAAGCTCATTACTTATTCACTCCTTAAAAATATAGATATAAAGGCTATTAAAAAGTAGATGAGTACATATAGAACAGGAATTGCATTTTCTAAATTTTATGTTCGATTTAGTCATATTCAACTTATTTTATACTGATATGACCTTTTGATTAAAAGATAAAGATAAGAGGGAGAAAGCCACGTAATTACCTTCCATGCCCCTCTTCAACTGATGAATATAGCCTATCTAGAAAGAATGCTTTTAGTGGATAATACCCATAATAAGATACTGCCCCTGATGCAAGACCAACCGGGGAAGCAGAGATAGGTTACTCTAACTGTTAAAGGATTCTGTGTGAGATCAGAGTTTATCAGTCACTATGATTGTTGGTGAATGACAAAATCAAATATGAGAAAATAAGGCTGACACAGAGAAGAAACAGATAAAGGAGTGTGGGTTCTGGTCTAGAGCTTATTTAGAAATGACATTTAAAAAACATAATTGTACAGTAACTGTATCTTTGTAATGTGTTCAAGAGTCATTATTATTTGATCTTGGCCTACCTGTATAGGCTCATCTTCTCTTTATGTATCTCAGGTGCAGCTCATCAAACAGGCCATATTGAATGAGTCTAGTAGCCTAACCGCATCCTTTGCTTCTACCTTTTACTTTGCAGGCATACAGCCTTATCACAGAATCCTGGGAGATTCTTTTCAACCCCAAGCTAAAATATGTCACTCCTGTGGTACAATAGCATCCCACATCACGCACTCATAATAAAATCCGAAGTTTGAAGACTATAAGGCCCTACAGGATATGATTCCTGCTAGTCCTCATTACTCATTTTCCCTGTTTCATCCTTGCTCATTCCATTTCCGCAACGCTGCCTTTGTTGCTACTCTATTCACAAGGCATTCCTGATTCTGAGATGGCCACACAGAGACACCCAGCATTCACCTCCTTCTGCACAGAGAAGAAGCAAAGAAACAAGAACACAGACGCATCTAAGGTCAAAACTGCAAGAGAATCTTGAGCCCAGCAGGGGAGAGATGAGACCTCTGCCAGGAATGGACACAGGGAAGGCAGCACAGATAGGAAAACAAAGCCCACTGGCAACTGTGCCCTCAGCTTCTGGCCAGGAGTCGACTCCAGTATAGGTGAACAGGGTGGGTGGTAGAGTTCCAGCATACACCACAACTGAATGCTGCCAACCTTAGCTGTGAGAATACCACAGTCATCCCAGACTTATAGCCCAAACAGGAGAGCCACTCAAGGTCAACATAGTATTAGAAAATGTCAGTGCTGAGGGGACATAAGTGTGAGATCAGGACAGATGGCCGGGAAGCGCTTTCACTCTTACTTCTTCTAGGAAATTCTGTGCATCTGGAGCAAAACCTTCTTGTCAGAGATCTTTTGCCATGTTGTTCAAAACTTTCAAGAAATAATAATAAGCAGAGAGAGACACTCCATTTTCTGTCCAGTGTGGCACCCTTTGACTGCTGTAGATTGCAGAGAGAAGCTTAGGGCTCAGGTGGTCCCCCTCCTTTGCAGTCAGCCAGCTCACTAGCATACTGTCCACTTCTGGCCAAGGAAGAAAATCAGGAAAACACATTTCTAAATATAAAGTTTGCATCGGCTCTCCAGCCTGTGACTTCTCATTCTTTACTGCAGAACTTGCTCTATACAGATGTCACATGATGAGTGAAAGGGCCACGTCTCCCTTCTACTCCAGTGTGTAGCCTTTGAAGAACCACTCTGGTCCTCCCCGTTCTCACAACTCCGCTTAGAGAGGAGGGAACAGCACCCTGCTGTCATGCACAGAAACATGAGTTCCTTCAATCTTCCCAGAATTCAAAGAGAAGAATTTCAGGTCTAGCCATTAGGAATCACAGGTGGGATTTTTTTTTTTAAGTATTCATCTGTTTGTTTGTTTTTGTTTTTGTTTTGTTTTGTTTTGTTTAATCACATATAGAAAGGTGCTAAAGAAAGAATGATAGCATATGAGAGTACATAGGTATGTATTCCTCACTATGCCTATTATATATTTCATGCCTACTAAGAGGAGAAGAACTGAAATGCCCCCAGAAACATGACATAGAAATTCAAGCACCAATTATACAATTTTGATCAGTACACACTGTATCCATGTATCACAACATCATACTACCACACAACCACTTGAAATGATTGTTAAATTCTTAATCTTTAGGAAAATGAAAATACTAAAAATTCTGATTTAAATGTTACATATTGTATACATGCATAGAATACATGCACTCTACAAACAATATATTTTAAAACTCTGCCTCAGAAACATGGCAATTACAGTACTTTCTTCTCCAAATGACACATTGGATATCACAATTCTGAGGCTTCCTTGCCCTTTTTCTGTTGAGATATTTATTCAAACATTAACTTTCCAGTTATGTCTACTACAAATGTCCTTCTTAAAACTGCCATAGATCTGCACTTCCCACGGGATTCTCTTACTCCATTTGTGTTTTCTTTCTCTAAAACACTTTTCTTCTGGTACAACACTTAACTATTTCTCTGGGTTTGTTTCTGTCTTTCTGGTTCTTCTCAATGACGTAAGATGCTCCTTTGTATTTCCACACTAAAAGAATTTGGGGTACATACCAGGCAAATAATAGATAACTGAAGATGGATGCTATTCCATGTTTCTATTCCTTGCAATTTGCTACATGTAATTCTCTCTTGTAAATGTTTCTCATTTTACATGAAGAACATTGGGATTAATATCACAAGAACATTACCCATCTTTTCCTTCTTAAAATGTAAATTTGACCATTTGATACAATGTAGGGTTCTCTATTTGGGTAGTCACAGGTTCATGTATGTGTAAGTAGCCACCATTAGGATTAATTACCCAAACAGGGATGGTGCCTTTTTCACTTTTCTGTTTCCAGCAGCTCAACACTGGGGCTTAGGGGTTGTTTGTTATATTTAGTGAGTGAATTCAACTCATTATGCTTCCTCCCAAATCAGTTTTCACTGGAACCAAGATATCTTTCAATCAAATTCATAAGTACCTTGAACTCCTCTTTCCACCCGCAGTTCCTGTTTTGTAGCTGTCTAGTCAATAACTGTCTGTATGTCAAGGTTTCTTAGATGTGCCACTTCTGGCACACACACTTTTTCTAAGTTGTATGTAAAAAAATGATAACCAAACTTTAGTGAAATCACACTTGACAGTGAAGACTGTTTGAGAAAAGTACTATAAATTATTGGAGCCTGTCAACACCTGACTCTTGCCGTGTTGCTGATTAACTCACATTTATGTCACCCAGTTTTAAGCAATGTTTGAGAACACATTTTCTATGCCCATTACACGCTCTCCCCTCCTAGCTGTCTTTAGATAAATGCCTACATAACCACCATAAATCAGTTTGAACGAAAATAGCCTCTACTGCAAATGAATGGATTTCACATGTGACTTAGAGCTGGCCAAGAGGATGTGAGTAGAAGTTTGTGCCCATTTCATGAAAAACAAAGATGTACGCTTTTATTTTCCTATTCTTCCTTCTTGTGAATTAGATGCAGGAAAATGGAGGAATAGAGAGTCATTATAATCAGGATGCCAGAGTGGCTTATCAGCTCAGTCAATGACTAACTCCTAAAAACAGTCCACCTGTGTGCTTAGATGACTATAGAAGAAAGGAATAAATGTTTGAGCCAGTTCAATAATATTTATTGTCATTATTGAAACTATTTGGCCTGTTCACAAACTAACGTTCAAGAGGATGTAGTCAAAATCCTTGCTGGCTCCCTACTGCCTTAGTACAGGGACTTACATCACTTACATGGCTCACAGGCTCTGTGGGGTACAGTTTATACAGGCCCCTTCCACCTTATGTTCAGCCACTTTGTCCTGTACCCTGTGCCAGCTTTAGATGTCAATCACAGTACTGTACACCCATTTTCTGAGTACCTTTCTCTTTTCATGGAGGGTGCTGTCTTCCACATAGTACATATTTTTCTTGAGCATCCCCATTACTCATATGTCAACTAAAGTTTAATGTCCTTGTGAAAAGGTTACTTTTCTCTTCTGCACATGTTTTGGCAGGATTGAGTGTCCGTCGTTTGAACTTTTATCTTCATTATTTTGCATTTGTTTGTATAGACATGAATTAATTTCACATCCATAAGGGGTATAAAGCCAATCTATGTAACACTACACTAGGCATTGCATCTGACTTCTCAGAGATGGACATACAATAGCAAATAAACACTATTGTGCTAATGAGGCCTTTCTACACATCACCCTTTCTATTGCTAATTTATCACCCTCAGTTTCCACTATTCTCCAAATTCCTGCAGCCCATCCTTTGGTCCTTCTCCATAGACATTTTTTTTTTTTTTTTGGTAAGACAGAGAATATCAGAAATATCTAGAAAACTGGATTTGGGCACACTGTAAGTGGTAATAATTCAGGAACATTTAAACTAACTTTTCAAAATCAGTGTATAAGATTAAAGCTTAGAAAGCAGATGGAGAAGTCACTGACTGAACAACAATATCCCAATTACAACCTATCCATTACAGAATAGTTCCATGAATGCAGTCAGAAGCTTCTCCAGTCCCACCTAGCCACACGGTCTGGACAAATCTCTTCCACTCGTGTCCCGCAGCCTCTTGGTCCCAAGTAAACACACAGAGGCTTATCTTATTTACAAACTGTATGGCCTACGGGTTAGGCTACTTGTTAGCTAGCTCCTATAACTTAACTCATCCCATTTCCGTTAATCGATATGTCGTCATGTGGCCATGGCATTACCAGTCTGCTGACATCTTGTTACTCCTTGGGCTGCAGCGGGCGTCTCTCCCAACTCCACCCTTCTTCAGCTATTCTTCAGTTTAATGCACCGCCTAACCTAGCCTGGTCTGCCATAGGCCAATACAGCGTCATTTATCAATCAATCAGAACAATGCATATTCACAGCATACAGAAAGACCTCCCACAGCACATGAGACCTTGCAGAAGAGGGATGACAGCAAGGAGAAACATGGCAGGTGACACCTATGCGACCATCTCTGTGGAATAAGCCAGGGACAAGGTGACTGACAGTGGAAAGACACTAGTTTCAGCAATAGTAACAACACTCCACAAAACAACAACAACAACAAAATCATTCTAGAAAGTCAAGCAGGAAAGAGAATCTAGTGTCTGCTACAGAGTGCTCAGTCATGAGCATGAAGTGCTCACTGCTCAGTACAGAGTTAATATCATTGTAAAGGGCAGGAATCTCAGCTTAAGTGAAATAGAGACCCTCAGAAAATACAAACTGTACTTTCTGTGCCAGATAATTTGAACATACACACACACACACACACACACACACACACACACACACACACACAGAGAGAGAGAGAGAGAGAGAGAGAGAGAGAGAGAGAGAGAGAGAGAGACAGACAGACAGAAACGGAGACAGTGACAGACAGATGCTAAAAAGTAGAAGTCCTATTCTAGCTATGCTAGCAGAAGGATCTGCATAGGCCAAAGGAGAAAAACATCCTGAAAATTCAAAACCACAATTAATACTAGATTCCTCACTGAGCAGACTTACAGTACAGCCAGAGAGGAATCTTATGGATCTTCATACCATGTATGTGTCAAGAGTTCTCTCTTCTCAAAATTGACCAGGAACAGCAATAAGAAGCCATTTTTATAAGACCCCAGATGAGCCATCAGCTAGAAACTTCTGGAAACAAAATCCCTCTCTACATCCATCTCTGACATCACAGGGTTGTGGAATATTATTTTAAGATATGTTACATTTGTTTATGCTGTGGGATATTTGTTTTTTGTTTTGGGGGGGGGTTGGTTTTTGTTTTTTTGTTTGTTTTTGTTTTTTCAAGACAGGGTTTCTCTGTGTAGTTTTGGAGCCTGTCCTGGATCTCACTTTGTAGACCAGGCTGGCCTCAAACTCACAGAGATTTACCTGTCTCTCTCTGCCTCCCACGTGCTGGGATTAAAGCACCACCACCTCCTGGCAGGAATATTTGTTTTAATAATGCAAATGTGTTGCATTCTTTTATGTTTCACTTGTTTAGTTCTGTGCTACTTTGCCCGTGTAAAACACCTGATTGGTCTAATAAAAAAACTGATTGGCCAATAGCAAGGTAGGAGAAAGGATAGGTGAGGCTGGCAAGTAGTGAGAATAAGTAGAAGGAGAAAAAGAGGGATCAACAAAGCAAGAGAGATCAAGAAGGATGTCAGGGGCCAGATAAGAGTGAAAGTAAGATATACAGAAATAGAGAAAGATAAAAGCCCAGAGGCAAAGATAAAAGATAAAAGCCCAGAGGCAAGGATAAAAGATAAAAGCCCAGAGGCAAATGGTAGAGGAAATGATTTAAGTTAAGAAAAGCTGGTAAGAAATAAGCCAAGCTAAAGTCAGGCATTTATAAGAAAGAATAAGCCTCCATATGTATTTATTTGGGAGCTGGGTGACAGGCTGCCAAAAGAGCAAAAAGTAAAAACAACCAACAACAGCCCAGGGCAAAAATTACTTTGCCAACTTCTGAGACCATCCTCTAGAATCCCTCAAGCTGGAAAGCAAGAAGATTTAAGTCTGAACCATTCAATGTTCTACAGGGTGAAAATCTTGCCTGACCACAAACTGGAATGACACTTGCTAACTCCTCAGAGGAGCAACAAACACAGGTACCTAAGATGTTAAGGTCTTAGACACCCTTTGACTAGCCACAAATTACCAACAGAAGCCAGCAGCAAGCTATAGTGCTGGCTGAGGGGCTGTCAGATGGGCGAAGTGTAGCAGGTGAAAACTTCACTTATTCCTCCTTGGCCCCAAGCTCAGCCAAGCAGCACTAAGCCCCATGGGGGTGGAAGACTTTGAAGCCATTCCAAAGCAGGAATTTGGGTACTCCTTGGAGAACGATAATATAATGTAGACAGCCAAATAAAAATGTGCTCCCCATCCATATTATCATACTCCACACTATATCTTTGAACAATAACACAAATGATGGGAATTTATTTCTGTCGCTTTTGAACTTCAAGATTGACAAGGAGAACACATCAGTAGCAAAATATGAAATAGTAACTTCTTGTGTGTGCAGGTACAGAGGTTTTCAGTCACCTAGCATGATTTCATTGGATCTAAACAGTAAGCCAACTATTAACTACCCAATTAAGATTTTTATAAACCCATTTTCTTAAAAAAAAAAAAAAAGTACATTTGAAAACTAAGACCCAGTTCCAAATGCATTGGGTTTGTTGTCTTCTGGAAACCAAGCATTCTTGCTATATATTGTACATTATATAGATCTTCTGTAGAACTGGATCACACATTATTCCTCTATCACAAGGTAGCTGTAGTAAAATGTGCAGAGCTAAGCGAGACTCAATAAGACACATAATACACTTAGATTCTCAAACATCAAAAATGCCTTCAGTGTTCCTCTTTTGTAAATAATTTCAAATTGGCACTTTGAGTGTATTGTATTTTGTTAACTGACAAATTAACTCCCTCTGTAGGGCACAGAGAAATGCATATGTATACAATTTGTAAATACACTTTCCATTCAACATTCCCTCTGTCATTAGAATTATCTGACCAACATTTTGTCAGTTAAAAGTAAAATATTTTATTTGTTTCTATTCTACTGAGAACAGAAAATAAAATTGCCTTACCAGTGGTAACTGACATTTACAGAATAAGCCAGTAGACATTTTCTAAGAACTCATTTGTACATTTGAATACAATTCTTCTGCTAAATGCTTGAGTTTAGAAACTAAGAAATTGCCCATGGGTTCTATTTAAAAAAAAAAAAGTAGATGTAAACAATTTTTTTAAAAAAAATATAGGCAGATGTAGGAGCCATTGCGTGTAATCTCAACATTCAGAAGACTAATGCAGGAGAACCATTAGTTCAAGGTCAGTCTGGGTTGAATAGCAAGATTATATCTAAAAACAAATAATAATAAAAGAATTCTGAGAGTGATGAAACTTCTGGTCTGTGAGAGTTTGCTGCCTAATTTTTCTGCATAATGAACTCATTTATTCTAAAAACAAGTTTAGAAAAGTATCTTTTACTTTTTTCGTAATGGATTTAAGTACACAGCAATATCTTTGTAAAATATTAAATTTTATTTTAAATTTCTTACATTCTATAACAGACATGTCTCTGAAAAAAAATTGCTGGTTAAACACAAAGAGCTATCAATAACTAATCAATAAATACTATTCTTTCTTCTAGGTTTTAACCTAAGGATGCTATAATTAGATTAAATTATTTATGTTGGTTATACACTTTATTAAATAAAAATATTTTTATTTATTTAAAATATCTTTTTTCTCACATAATGTATTCTGCTTATGGATTCCCCTCCCTCTACTCCTTTCATTTCCTACCCACCTACCCTCCCATCTGATCCATCCCCTTACTGTGTCTCCTTAAACGATAGACTTCCAGGGATAATAGTAAAATATAGTAAGATGAACAGGAAAAAGAAAAAAAAAAGAATGGAAAGAGCAAGGAAAAGGCACACACACACACACACACACACACACACACACTCACTCACTCACTCACTCACACACACACACTCACAGATATCGACACAGAGACCTACTTGTTTACACCCTCAGGAAACTCATAAATCCAGTAAACTGGAAGCCATAATAAAAGCAAAAGACTTAGTTGTAAAGGAACATTTCCTGTCCTGTTCCCAAAAACCCAGCAGTCACTTCCCAAATTATCACATAGAGGCTTATATTAATTACAAATGTTCAGCTGATAGCTCAGGCTTGTTACTAGCTAACTCTTACACTTAAATTAACCCATAATTCTTATCTATGTTTAGCCATGTGGCTTGTTACCTTTTCTTAGTATGACATTCTCATCTTCCTTCTCTCTGACTCTGCCCTTCCTCTTTCCAGAATTCTCCTAGTCTGACTCTCATGTTCAATCTCCTCCTGCCAAGCTATCAGCTAGTCAGCTTTTTATTAACATATGAGAATAATACATATTCATAGTGTAGAAAAGGATTGTTCCACAGAATTCAGTCTTCTATTCCACAGTGTTCCCTGAGCTTTGAGGGGAGGGATTTGATGGAGATATCTCATTTAAAGCAGAGCATTCCATGGTTTCTCACTCTGCATAATGTTTATCTCTGAGTCTCTATTTTTTCCCATCTGCTGCAGAGGAAGCTTCACTGATGATAATTGATCAAAGTACTGATCTAAGAATACAACAGATTATTATTAGAAGATATTTTATTGCTATGATTTTGTTGTTCATTTGTTTGTTTGTTTTTAAAACAGCAGTATTTAGTCTTATGGTAGGCTTCTGAGCTATCTGATCTTCATCACCTAAGCAGTACTGGGTATGGGTTCCACCTCATGGAGTGAGCTTTACATCAAATCAGGTATTCTTTGGTTGGTCCCACAAGCTTTGTACCACCATTCCACCAGCATATCTTGCATACAGGACACCATTGTAGATCAAAGTGTTTGTGGATAGGTTGATGTTAGAGTGCAGAGTACCTTCCTTTATCCAAGACATTAGCAGAAAGGCTCTAGGTGGGCACAAGCTCTAATACTCCATGTTCAGTGAGTTCTGTAGGTGTTTCTTCAGCAATGAGGCCTTGTTGGTTTGTGGAAAGTATCTACAGTCTATGCAATAGCTTGGGTTGTTCAGGGGTTTCCACTAGACTACTTTGGCCAACAACTCAATTAGATATAAACAAACTCCAGTACTGAAAGCTTCATTTAGTGTCAAGAGATGGCCAGCTGGGACTCTGTTTCCCCCTGTTATTTGGCAATTTCATCTAAATCACTTTCACATACATGTATATATATTGCAAAATTTCTACTTATTAGGTTTTGATACTACCACTCAAATGACTTCTATTTTAATTCTCTTTCCCTATATTCACCCCTCATCCTCTTTTTCCTTACCCATACCTACTTGATCCTCTCTTTCCAGCCCCCCATCCATCCATAATAATCTATTCTATTTCCCTGTTCTAGGAAGATCTATCTGCTCCTATCCCAATCCTATACTTTATACCTAATCAAGTGGTTCTGTGGATTGTAGTTTGGTTATCCTTGACTTAAGAGCTAATATTCACATATAAGTGAATACATACCATATTTGTCTTTCTGAACCCTGGTTACCTTAATCAAGATTTTTTCTAATTTTATCCTTTTACTTGAAGTTTTCATTTTTTTTAAGTGAGTAATAGGCATTGTTTAAAAGTAGTTCTTTTTTATCCATCCTTCTATTGAGGAATATCTAGGTTATTTCCAATATTCGATTATTATGAATAAAGCAGAAATGAACATAGTTGAGCAAGTGTTTCTGTAGTAGAAAGAAGCATCCTTTAGGTATATGCCCAAGAGTGATATAGCTGGATCTTGAGGTAGATGTATTCCCACCTTCCTGAGTAAATGTCACACTGATTTCCATCATGGCCAGACAAGTTTGCAGTACCGCCAGCCATAGATTCTGATGGACATAAGATGAAATCCCAAAGTAGTTTAGGTTTGTATTTCCTGACAGTTAAGAATGTTGAACATTTCTTTAAGAGTTTCTTAGCCATTTGACTTTGCTCTTTTGAGAATTCTCTGTTTTCATCTATATTGATGTTGTTTTCTTTATTCCTTTACACTTTGGGGGGCCCACCACCCAGCTTCCAAATAAATATGCACAGAGTCTTATTATTACTTATAATGTCTGGCCTTAGTTTGCTTATTTCTAGCCAGCTTTTCTTAACTTACCTTATCCCATCTGTTTGGGAATGTTGGCATTCTGGCCCACCCCTTGGGGACCTGCCCAGCATCCCTGATGTCATCTTACATAAAACTCCCTTTAACAGGGAAAAGCCCCTCCCCCTCTCCCCCCTCTAATATTCCCCTGAGGTACACCTCTCTCTCTCTCTCTCTCTCTCTCTCTCTCTCTCTCTTTCTCTCTCACTCTCTCTCTCTCCCCCTTTCTCCCTCCCCCCTCTTTCCCTCTCCCTTTGCCCTTCAGTAATAAAACTTTCCACATGGATGCTGCCTGCATAGTGTGAATGACTTTCCACCATGCCTCCTTGGCTATCTTTTGCTGTCACCTGTGTGGTATGTCTCCCTTGCCCACTGGGCACCTTGGCTCAAACCTGCCAAGGCCAAGGCTACCATATATAGTTTTACAACATTGGTGCTATGTGACTAACCAGACCCTCCTGGTGCATTCTCCTGCAAAACACACTTGAACCCCTGGAAGCTTCAACAATCACTTCATCCAACACTGCCATAATCTGCAAGCATACCCCTTCTGGCCATTTCCCAAGAGTGAGGATTCATCTTGCATGTCCTCCAGGTTTTGCCTTTTCACCCACTCTCTGATGAAACCTTGAACAGTTTGTGCCATTTGAATCTATCTTCACTTAATCCCCAGGACACCAAGGATCAGCAGCCATTGGATCTTATATTTCTCTACCTTACTCCTTAAAAATGCTCCTACCACCACATTCAGACTTGGTCCCACAATCAGTCTCCCACCACCTTGGAAATGCTTACCCCACCCCATTCTTTTATGTCTCTGTTGCCTCCCTCCTGCACCCAGCTGCCCGAATGGCTAGCAGCTGGTGTTGGGGGTGAACCACATGGAACTCCCACCCCTGCCGCCACTGTTCATGGTGCCAGGCTGAGCTGAGTAGAGCAGAGCCCCACTGCAGCTGCAACAAGACTGATAATCCCTAGCTCCATTCTTACGGTTTCTTACAGGCTGTCTTATACTGTAAACTCTTATTTTAGGATTTTCAACTTGGTCAGCTGAAACTTTCCCAGGATCTCTCTGTCAAAAAGTCTATTCTGTATGGATGTAAATGTATGAATGGCATAACTATGTAACTGTTTTTCTGATTGATTTTTGAATGCTTGAGATTATGAGTTCCATATATGTTCCATTTTGTCTTACAGAAAAAACAAAAACAAACAAACAAACAAAAAACCCCACATGACTATATGGTCAGGTGCCATCTTGAAGGTCAAAGACAGACAGGTCATTTGGCTCCATTGGCCATCTTTGATGAGGTCAGGGCCTGCCTCTCCCAGGTCCCTGCTCTGACACTGTCTTTCACTCTTTTCCCCTTGGACCTTTTGCACTAGCTCTGCTGCATGTGGTGTTTTTGTTCCTTGGCATGCCCTCATGGGGCCTGTTGGGGTTGCCTGCTTTGTGCCAGCACCTCACTTGCCTGCGCCAACAGCTGTAGACCTGCTTCCTCCCACCTGTGGCAGGTCTGCTTTCTGGTTCCCTCTCTTCCACCTGTGACAAGTCTGCTTTCAACCTACTGACAGCTTTACAGTTTGGAACAGCTTGTGAGTCAGAGACGGAGGGGCCAGCCTTGTCTCTCTCAGTACACACTGGTTCTCCCTTTCTTCTTGTTTACTCAACTCCGGTTAAAAATGTCCTTGTTTAATAAGATATTAAAGCTATCCCTCCATGATTTTATATTCAAGACTACATCTTGTTCTGACAGCTAAACTTTATAATTGAAGAGTCACCTAGATGATAATGTTTAAACATTTGGGATTGTTTGCTCTATTGTAGCTAGATTGTGGTTAGGCCATGTTTTCTTCCTCTTAAAATAAAAGAGGGTACTTTATTTTTGATATTGCAGGAAGATATTTGAGAGATTTTAAATCTTTTATTAAGAACAGTTTTTAAGACATTCAAATTTATAAGGCTATGGCCAACTTGTCAGCTCATTTTATATATAAAAATCAAGCCTCATTTTTTTCTAAAGCTTAGATATGAAAGTCCATATAAAGCTTTGAGGGTCTCAAAAATGTTTTAAGACATAAGTTCTGATTAGTTTCCCCTTCTATGATATTGTTATATTAAGATATCAAAAAGTTCAGAATTTAACATTAATTGTGGTGCTGTTTGGGTCACAAGCTCAGGGGATTTTAGATTTTCTTTGATTATCTTCTAAATATAAACTTAAACTTCTCATCAGGACAAAGACATCGCTTTCCAATCTGTACCTGACTCTCTATGAACAATAAAATGTATAAACCTTTTAAACCAAATCTATAATTTACTAGGAATCGAAGGTAGAGTTTAGATACCCATTACCTGCTTTTCTACAATTTGAATTTCAATAGTGATTAATAACACTAATATGTCTAAAACCTTTATGTCCTTTTATAAAATAAGAATACAGCTTGAGTTTTCCCTACCTGTCTATTCCCAAGGATGGTACTCTGGAACTCCTCCCCTTCCCAATTACTAAAACTATGGGCCTGAAAGTTCCAAATATGTTCATAAATTTTAACTTCTGTTTCTAGTTTGAACTTGTCTCAACAGGTTTCCATTTGACTGGCAGATGCATCCAAGCACTGGTTGCTGACTGCAATCTGCTCCAAATGACCATTAGCTCTGGACTTGCTAAAGGCTGATGTGGACCAGCCTAGCCAACGTGACTGTTCCTTGTCTTTGCAGCTGGGTCAGATAACTACATGCTTCTGATAAATACCCCATTGCCTAAATTCCCTTCTTACCTTTGACTAGCCATTTTTCTTTGTTGGGCCCTGAGCATCTATGTCCCATTTCAGCATGAAGCAGCTATAGAAGAGAGTACATCACCCCTGTCCCTAAAACAGACTAAAATGGATAAGTCAAATAGAAACTCATTGGCACAGGGAACAAAATGTCTACCTATAATGCCCATTGATAGCTAGGAAATTGGATCCAGAGCTGTCAATTGATAGATTTACTAACTCACATGCCCTTCTTTATGCAGAACCAATGATGTATTATATGGCCTTAAAATCATTATTCCTATATAAATCATTCAGGATTATAAACTGGCTATACTCAAAGATCAGAACTACAGGGCCTTAAGAGCGCCAGTAGATGCAGATGTCACTTACCTAGAAAAATCTGTTGCACATTTAGAGAAATCATTCTCCTCTGTAGCTAAAACAGTTCTCCAGGATAGAAGAGGCCTTGACCTAAATTTATTCAATTGGTCCCCCTGGTTATCATTCCTTCATCAAAGGGGCCTATGCAATGCCATTTTTATGTTAACTGCTCAAGAATCATTAGGAACTCCATGGCCCTCCTGAAAAAGCAGATCCATGACAGAGAAAGGCAGAGGTAACAAGGAAACCATGCGGGTATCTGCCTTAGCTAGCCCCTTAAGGATCTTGCTTCTTCTGAACCTTTTTACAGGGCTAGCCTAGGACCACCTGCATGTCAGATGTTTTTACAGGGCTAGCCTAGGACCTCCTGCATGTCAGATATTTGCATTGAGATTCACAATAATGACAAAACGGTAGTTATGAAATAGCAACAAGCTTCAAATATTTTGGATTGCTATGGACTTTTTGTATGGTGGTAGAAATGTAAAGCTCTATTTGATTCTACTCTGGTTTATAATATACTCTTTATGATAATAGAAATTGAAAGTTATAAAGATCTATTCAGATTAGCAAAAAGCTAACTTAGGGATTTATACCTATGTCTTTGCCAAATGTTCAACACCAAGCTTCTAGAGAATTTAAATGAATGATGGCATAAGTTTGACAAATAAGGTATTTGATAAACAAGACATATATTCTATAATGGAGTTTCTGGTCCCCCAAGAGGGTTCTTTTATCAGAGTTGGGCTATACTCCAACTAACAAGCCCCTTTTCTCCTGTTCTCATTCCCCTGGGATCTTTCCCCTGTCACTCCTCTGATTTTTTGGGAAACAGTAAGTCCTAGTCTCATGCTAACATATTGGAGACCGTTAGGTAACATAAGCTGATAGTCAGCCACTCATACCTAATGGACAGACAGTCATCAAATGCTCAGAAATCTGCAAAATATGGCATTCAAGTGTTTAATTAAAATGCTTTTTGTGATAGATATGCTGAGTCCTGGCAGCACTTTTATTTCCTCCAAAGAAGATAGATGGGCCCAAAGAACCTCAACCTGGAACTTGCTCCAGAGTGACAGCACCAGCTACTGAACAAAACTACCTTTCACCTCAACTACTGGCTTTTACCTTGACTGCTGTCAGGTGTAGCTGGAGAGCTTCTCTCCAGCCCCTGCCAAGCCCTGTAGTCAGACAGCCCACTTATAAAATAATCAATCAGATGCTTATATTATTTAACCTCTTTGGCCTAATGGCTCAAGCTTCTTGTTATCTAGTTCTTATATCTTAAATTAACCCATTTCTATTAATCTATAAGTTGCCACGTGGCTTGTGGCTTACTGGTACCTTATATCTTGCTTGTCATGGTGGCGGCTGGCACAGTCTCTCTGCCTTAGCCTCCCACTTCCTAGAATTCTCTGCTTGTACTGCCTATACTTCCTGCCTGGCTACTGGCCAATCAGTGTTTTATTTATTAACCAATCAGAGCAACACATTTGACATACAGAACATCCCACAGCAGCCAGGGCCTTCTTCAGACCATAAACAACAGTACTCCGGAAATCCTCTGCCTCATTTTTGCCTAGATGAGGTTAGGCTGGTCCTCCCCACAAGTATTGGTGAAATTATTAAGGCCACTCCATGTAGTTAAAAGGGAGGTTTATTTTGTGGGGTAACTTACAAATGAAGGGATATGTTGTAGGGTCTGGCAAAGGTATGGCGCAGTCCGGCAGTGTTCTCTGGAGAACTCTGCTCGGTCTACCTCCAGCGTCCAGGGTCCCAGAACCAAGAGAGCACTCTCCTCTCAATCCTGGGTCTTCAGCTTCCTCCCTCAGCCCCGCCTTGTGGGTGTGACAATTACCTAAGCCTCAATGGGGGTTGGAACTTCCAGGCCATGGCTGGAATGGCTACCCACTACATCGCCCCCTTTTGTCTAAATAAGAAGGTTCTAACCTAATACAAGACTATATACAAAGATATGGTTATCAAATATTGTCCAGGAGTAATGAGGGATAATGACCTAGATAAGTTGGAATTACAATAAATGCAAACAATATCAGGCAAAAAACACATACTAAAATACAGGGAAGTCTAGAGCATGGGTAGGTGGCATGTTACAAAGATCATTCCAAAAGGTGTCCTATCCTAAAGAACCTGAGTCTAATACTTAATATATTCTATCTAAGATATTATATATGTATATATACTAAGTTGTAACTATAACTGCTAGTCTTCAACCTCATCAAAGACCTGAGCAGGATTATAATAATACCTGAGAAATGGGAGAAGGACGCAAGCAACTTTCGGGAGTCTTGCAAGAGTAGACAGAGTCAGCTGGCAGCCTGGACAGTCACCTAATGTTTCTCAGCATCGTTGGTGCATTCAAATTGGCTACAGGCCTAGAGTATCTGACAGACCATTTTCAGAAGCAGGAATTCTGAATGACCATCTTACCCTGTCTTGGCAAAGTATAGCGGTCGCTTTCCTTGTGTCCCGCTTGTCCAGAAAGGACAGCATTTGTACTGTCAGCAGTTGAGGCAAGGGCAGTTCTTTGCCCAGTAGGCCATTTTGTGCCAAGAAGACAAACTTCCAAATGGAAATGTCTTAGAAGCCCAACATTCTCTCAGGATCAAATTGGTGCTGCCAGGAGCAATTGTGTTTCACATCAACAAAATTCTAAGTTATTTAAATGTCATATTCTCTAGGTCCATGAAGTGTTTGAAGATTATCTGTCCATCTGACCTATGTATTTGTAAATCTGGATAACCTAACTAATATAATTATAGAGATGACAAGCATAGGTGACAATAAATCTATAAGTCTTATCTACCTAAACAACCCAAGAGCTAAGGCTTCCTATAAATAAGGCAAACAGTCTGTAAGCAAATGTACAGTAAAAGGACAATGACTTTAAATTGTGATAATACATAAAATATCTTTAATAGAGGTAGGAATGTATAGTGCAATATGCAATATGATAATAATCCTAAATATATATCAGTATACAGAATATCTTAAACAGAAGTAGAACATACATACAGTATGACAGATATAAACTTACATTTGTATCAATATACAAATATTTCAAATAAGAGTAAAAATATGTGTACAATATAACAAACATAGTTCTGTATTTGTATCAATATACAAATTATCTTAAATAGGAATATAAAAAGTTTATATTTGTATTAGCAAATTATCTAAGGCTGCTATATTACTAAATTTGTTTACTAATATATATGATAACCTACCATAATATCTTATACCTATCCATTCCATTTCTTCTTTTCCCTTTTTTTTGAGACATATTTTCTTTCCTTAATGAGAGTACTGAGTTTAATAGTTTCTTCCTCCCACAACCCTAGAACCATTATCCATAACCCTGAGAACTATGAAACCTTAGAGAGAAGGGGTGTCGTTTTCTTAGAATTGTTTCCTGCTGTTTAGAGGGCAATAGTATCTCTGTTGGGTATGTGAGAAAGCTCAGATAGTTAAATCTCAGTTAGACTAACTGAAGATTCTGCAGCAACTCTCAGAGTAATGGGTAAGATTGTCTAAAATTCTGGCAAGAAGTGTAGTATGATGATGATTACCATGGCATCATTCTGGATTGGGTAGAGTTGTTGTTGGGGCCCCATCTTCCTTCTGGAGACTTCAGAGATTGCTATTAGAAAAACTTATTTTTTATCAGAATGGAAGGTTTGGATTTAAAGATGTCATGACATGTAAGAAAGGACTCCAAGAAATCAAGAGTAAGCATGGAGAGAATTAGAATCTTGAAGACAATGGTCCCTTATAATTGGTTTCCTTCTGTCTCACATCAGAGGGCTCTTCTGATATGGGACTGAAGAATCTCTCAACCTTTTCTTTTATCAATATGCTTGGGTTTAGAGAAGGGGTGAGCCAATTCCATCTCCAAAGCCAGCTTGGTTTATAATTGAATTGGAACCACAACTATTCTAGATTGATAGAGATATAGATGTTAGACAGTGATATTTTACCCTGTGTAGATTGTTACTAAGTCTAGACACAGTCTACCTTGCTATCAGACTCAGAAAGGAGATAAACTCACTTTGCAACGACTGCTCTCAGTGTCTACTGGTAAATTAGATTAAAAAGAAACAGCTTTGAAATTTGTTTATATGAAGATAGGAAAGCTGTCTCACTTCCGTTCACTTGCTTGTCCTTCTCAGATCTGATGGTGTTTGCCAGTTTTAACAGTTCTCTCCCCCAACTCCAAGGCTACAGGCACCTTGGCAGTTCATCAGTAAGTTTTCTGTTAAAAGTATAGATAGGTGTGCCTCATTCATAGACTTCATGATACTGATTTCTGATGTGACTTCAGAGGTTCAGATTTTTAACATTGATAAATGCAATTTTGATAAACTGATAGAGCACTGGCTACAGACAATCTTGGAGGTCCTTAAATTTCTGTTGAACTTACTGGCCCCAGCTTTTAGAGACAAGTTAGCATTAGAGAGGGTAGTTAGAGTTACCCTAATATTATTAATAGTTTGAAGCTATTGTTAAAGCTCTTGTTTCCTTAATTTCTTTCTTAGTCAATTTGTCATTTGTACATAGGAAGGCTATTGAGTTTCCGTAAATTAATTGTGTACCAAGCCACTTTGCTGAAAGTATTTATCAGCAGATTGAGTTTCACAGTGCAATTTTATGTAACTTATGTATACTCCCATGTCATCTCCAAACAAATATACTTTGATTTTTTTCCTCTCCAATATTATATCCCCTTTATCAACTCAAAAAAAAATCAGTAGCCCTCCTATACACAAATGATAAAAGGGCTGAGAAAGAAGTCAGAGAAACATCACTCTTTACAATAGCCACAAATAATATAAAATACCTTGGCATAACACTAACTAAACAAGTGAAGGAACTTTTTGATAAGAACTTTAAATCTCTAAAGAAAGAAATTGAAGAAGATATCAGAAAATGGAAGGATATACCATGCTTGTGGATAGGTAAGATTAACATAGTAAAAATGGCAATCTTACCAAAATCAATCTACAGATTCAAGGCAATCCCCATCAAAATCCCAACACAATTCTTCACAGACTTGGAAAGAACAATACTCAACTTCATATGGAAAAACAAAAGACCCAGGATAGCTAAAAGAATCCTCTATGATAAAGCAACCTCTGGAGGCATCACCATCCCAGACATCAAGCTCTATTATAGAGCTATAGTAATAAAAACAGCCTGGTACTGATATAAAATACAGACCAAAGGAATTGAATTGAAGACCCTGACATTAATCCACACACATATGAACACCTGATTTTTGACAAAGAAGCCAAAACTATACAATGGAAAAAAGAAAGTATCTTTAACAAATGGTTCTGGCATAACTGGATATCAGTATGTAAAAGATTACAAATAGATCCTTATCTGTTGCCATGCACAAAACTCAAGTCCAAGTGGATCAAAGACCTCAACATAAATCCTGTTACACTAAACTTAATAGAAGAGAAAGTAGGAAGTACTCTTGAATGCATTGGCAACGGAGATCACTTCCTAAATATAACACCAGCAGCACAGACACTGAGCACAACAATTAATAAATGGGACCTCTTGAAACTGGGAAGCCTTTGCAGGGCAAAAGATATGGTCAATAAGACAAAAAAGACAGCCTACAGAATGGGAAAAGATCTTTACCAACCCCACATTAGACAGAGGATTGATCTCCATAGTATATAAAGAACTCAAGCAATTAGACATCAAAATACAGAACAATCCAATTACAGAATAGGCTAAAGAGAGAATTCACAAAATAAGAATCACAAATGGCTGAAAGACATTTAAAGAAATGCTCAACATGCTTAATCATCAGAGAAATGGAAATCTGAGATACCACCTTACACCTGTCAGTATGGCTAAGATCAAAAACACTAATGACAGTCAATGTTGGAGAGGGTGCAGAGCAAAGGGAACACTACTCCACTGTTGGTGGGAATGCAAACTTGTACAACCACTGTGGAAGTCAGTATGGTGGTTTCTCAGAAAATTTGGAATCGAACTACCTCAAGACCCAGCCATACCACTCTTAGGCATATACCCAAGAAATGCTCAACCATACCACAAAGATACATGCTCAGCTATGCTCATAGCAGCATTATTTGTAATAGCCAGAACCTGGAAACACCCTAGATGCCCATGAACTGAAGAATGGACTAAGAAGTTGTGGTACATATACACAATGAAGTACTACTCAGCAGAGAAAAACAATGACAGCATGAAATTTGCAGGCAAATGGATGGAACTAGGAAAAAAAAATCATCCTGAATGAGGTAACCCAAACCCAGAAGGACAAACATGGTATGTACTCACTCATATGTGGATTCTAGATAGAAAGCAAAGAACAATCAGACTGCAACCCACAGAACCATAAGGCTATATATATGGCATGGAGGACCCTAGGATGACTGTTGCTTATAATAAGATCTGGTATTACTCAATTACTGAGCAACCCTCAATGAAACATTACACTATTAAGAACAATGAAATTCCTCATAGGGTTTCTGAGCACTGAGTACTCCCTGTGGCTGCAGTGCAAGCCCAACATGGCAGAGACCTATTGGGCCTTTGTGAAAAACTCTCCTTGTTCTTTCAATGGGGATTGAAAGCCCAATATGGCCAGCTTTGGCAAGCATTAACATAAGCCTAGGAACTGCAGCCATGTGGGTGGATTCTCCAGAAGGTAATGTATGGTAACTGCTTTTTCTTTTTTCTTTTCTTTTCATGGGAGGTTTATTGAGAGGAGGGGAGAGAAGGGGCAGGGAAGGGAATAGAGACTTGTACCTGGAAATGAGACTGAAGGAAGAGAAAGAGATGGGAGGTGTACAAGGCCCCCTTTTATAAGGAAACATAGTGAATGCCCAGGGAGTAGTACTCTTAGTGGTTGCAGCTCAGGATATATCCTGACAGAACCCCAAGGGCAAGCCAGTACAGATGCCTAAATGTCAACATTCCTCCCTTCTGTTTATTATAAAAATGTGAGGAGTTGGAAATGGGAAGCAGGTGAGGCGGGGATGAAGGTGCCATGTTCTTGGGAATGCTTCTTGCTGGTCTGGGGGGACATCAATCATCTTTGGGGGACCTGAGAAATCTGAGGTGCTGGCCATGTCCTGGGGTAGCTAGCCAGACACTTCACTGTCCAGGCACTGTGGAACCGTCAGGCTGTTTGGGGTGGATCCAAGTCAACTCCCTAGAGCTCACAAAAACAATCATCAGTGTTTAATGGAGAGACTCAGCAATTCGTTAAGTGGGGAAAAAAGTAGGGCTGTCATTGGTGGGCCAGGTGCAGGGTCCCAGCATGTCTCAGACTGAAGCTAAATCTCTGCACCAAATGTATTTTTAAACCAGCAGGGAAGGAGTCACACCATACAACAGGGCTCATGTAGGAGGTTTATTGAGGGGATGGGAGAGAAGGGGCAGAGAAGGAGCATAGAAGAGAGCAGAGACCAGTCCCTGGGAACAAGTGTGAAGGAAAAGAAAGAGAGGTAACTGCTTTTTCAAGTATGTTTGAGAACGTGTCACCCAGATACCTAAGAGATTAAGGATAACACTGAAGATCACTGACCTCCATTTAGTAACAGTAGCATGCCAGCTAAGCATTTTCATTCTCACAATCCTATTCATGCTGGAGCAGTACCTACTTCCCACAAGTGGCTCTATACAACATTTTTTGGCCTCCTGAAATTCATTTATCCCCCTTTGAAGATACCTTAAAATTTGTGAATCTGAATGTAGCCATTATGAGGCCATTAGTTCTGCTGCTTGCCTATTTTTCCTTTATGGTTCTTAGTTGCTCTTTTGCAGAGCAGCCAGCTTAAGTCATGCTGGGATCAAGAATAATGGGCCTTGGAGGTTCGTGTTCCTGGAGTTGTGTCCATGCCAATGGATACCCACATGCTCCAGAAGAGAATTTGACATCACTGCTGCCGTTGTTGCTGTTATAACAATGACAACCACTGCTACTACTGTTTCTGGGATTGCCATTTCATAACTCGTTTACTACAGCTAGCACAGTGGAGACCCTGTCAGCAAAAGTAGCTACCACAGTTAACTAATTTTTCATTCTATTGGGCGTGACAAATTTAAATCAATAGTTATACACATTTTGATTGGCTTTGAAAGTTATAAATTTACAAACTCAAGTTCCATTTGCTCTCAGGACACCATCTTACAAGGTCTCCAATTTGCAGTAAGGCTCGTTAAGGAAGGGAATGGCTCAGCTGCCTTTAGCCTACCGGCTATGGATGGGTTAAGACTTCTGTTGGTCTTTTCTGTGTCAAACACACAGATTGCAAGCCCAGCGTCACTTAGAGATCTTTGGCAACAGTTAACTCTGTAGCTCTCACATGATTAAGGCTGTATGATAAAGAGTATTCAGAGATGGGTAATGGTTGGGGGGCACTCACCAACCTAAGACAGAATGCCTGTGTGGCCTGGACAGGTGTCTCCATGATGGGTAAGGTGACCTGCTGATGTCCCATGCAACCTAAGTCAGAAGCTCATTTTTTTAGTAAAAGTGTGTCGGGGGACCTGTAGGTTCCTGGCCCCCGTTTTGGGTAACTGTTGCCTTGCTTGCTGACCTTGACCTTGATATCCTCCCTATGCTAATTCCCTGCAAGGTTCCACCCTCCTGAATGCTTAAGGGAAGCTCCTTGTCTATGTATCCAGCATATTGGGCACTAACGGCTTAGATGCAAGATTGTAAAACATCAGAAGTGGGGTTGGGAATTTAGCTCAGTGGTAGAGTGCTTGCCTAGCAAGTGCAAGGCCCAGGGTTCAATCCTCAGCTCAAGAAAAAAAAATCAGAAGCGAACTTCTGCCCTCTGGGGTTCTCCCATTGTGCTGTAAGCCTGTATTTAAGACCTCCTCCCCCCTTCAATAAACGGCATTCGGCATTCAAAAAAAAAAAAAAAAAGAGAGAGAGAGAAGAAGAAGAGGGGATCAAGATCATGATGGGGAAACCCACAGAGACAGCTGACCGGTACTAGTTGGAGCTCAGTGACTCTGGACTGACAGCCTGGAAACCTGAATGGGACTGAACTAGGCTCGCTGAATATGGGTGACAGTTGTGTGGCTTGATCTGTTTGTGGGGTCCCTGGCAGCAAGGCCAGGACTTATCCCAAGTGCATGAACTGATTTTTTGGAGCCCATTTCCTGTGGTGGGATACCTTGCTCAGCTTTGATACAATGGGAAGGGGCTAGGCTCTCCTTCAATGTGGTATGCCAGACTTTGTTGACTACTATGGGAGGCCATACCCACTCTGAGGAGTGGATGAGGATAGAATGGGAGGGAGGTGAGGAGGCAGGAGAAGGAGAGGGAGGAGGAACTGGGGTTGGTATGTAAAATGAAAGAAAATTAATAAATAAATATATAAAAAAATTATACCATGAAACTAAACACTGAACTTCCATTGACTCAGTTGTACCATCCCCAGGCATACGTCCAAAGACTCTGTCTTCTACTATAGAGATACATGTTCTCTCGTTGGAACATCCATCTTCATTGCTGCACTATTTACAATAGTCAGACAAATGAATCAGCCCAGACGTCCATCTGCAAATGATGAGTATCAGACTGGATAGTTTTATGTCAACTTGACACAAGTTAAAATCATTTGAGAGGGGGAACCTCAATTAAGGAAAAGTCTCCATAGAATCAGGCTGCAGACAACCCTATAGGGCTTTTACATGATTAGTGATCAATAGTTGGTGGTGCTATCACTGGGCTGGTGGTCCTGAGTTCCATAAAAAAGCAGACTGAGCAAGCCATGATGAGCAAGCTAGTAAGCAGCACCCCTCCATAGCCTCTGCATCAGATTCTGCCTCCAGGTTCCTACCATGTCTGCTTTCCTTTCCTGATGTTCTTCAACGATGAAGAGTGATTTGAAAACATAATCCGAATATTCTCTTTCCACCACAACTTGATTTTTGGTCATGGTGTTCATCAAACCAATAAAAACCCTAACTAAGACAATAGGTGATGAAAATGTGGTTCATATCCACAATATGTTATTCAGTTCTAAATGAAAAGGAAAGTATGACATTTATACCAAGATGGAATTGGAAAACTATACTGAGTGTGGCAATTCAGTCTCTGAAAGACAAATTCTGCATTGTCTTTTTCATATATGTATCCTATGTACATGCTTTTAGAGTAGTGTATTTTTCATAGTGTATATAGAGTCTAGGAAGATATAAATTAACCATGAGTGGAAAATCCTAAAGATAGGAGACTGGAAATAAACGTGTGGTATAGGGTGAGTAGGGAAACACAGGGAAACACTGGCAGTAACATGGTTTATGTAAGGAGAGACTTATGCAAGTTAGAACACAGGAGGGGAGGGATAAACAAAGATACATTTTAAAAATCCATATTGAAACAATATCTTAAACTTATTGAAAATTTGTTATTTCTTTTACAAAAGAGTTTGAGTGGCAGTTCCCTGAATTGAGAGGGAGTGGAGGGCTCAGGGATGCTTCTCCTCTAGCAACAGGTGATTAAACAAAAGCCACAGCACTATGTGTGGGGCGTTTCCCTACAAGTTGTTGATCATGCAAGTCCTAGAAGACACAAACACAATACACCTTATTCTTGCTTGCCCACTGGGACTTGATGGTAAGATCCTGTGGTTGACAAAAACCACACATTTTGGTCACAAAACAAATGGGGACATTGGGCTGGAACTGAGCTGGAAGCATTCTTACTGCTGGTTAGTTTGCACAGTGCTAGAAGGTTCTATGTAGTCTGTTGGGGAGAAAAAGTCAATAATAGTCTTACCTAGCTGTGCACTCTGTGTACTACAATAATGACAATCCCAGAAAATGTGCCTGTGATACAATAATGGTCTGACTATGGTGGGGGCAACTAACTGCTTCCTGCTGGGAATCAAGGCTGACTTTGTAGAAAACAATTAATCTCTGGTACTGTAATCTTTTCAAAAGCTGGTACCTTGGTAGATCATAGAACTAAGGGGAAAACTCATTAATATCATTTTGCTAAATGGACATGTTTCATATTGCCTTCTTTTTATATTTTTTAATTTAATATGTATGTTGGTGCATATGTCCACAAGCATACTATGGCATATATTCGGGGGTCAGTGAACAACTCACAGAATTTGGCATTTTATTTCCATCATGTAGTTCCAGAGATTGAATCCAGGTCATCAAGTGTGGTAACAAGCATATTTACCCAGTGAGCCATCCTGCTTCTCTTCACACTGCCTTCCAAATGCTCATGTTTCCATTCTGTGAATTAGTGCCCTCAGTCTTTGTTATGAAAAGTTCTTATTATAGCAGGTCACAGATAATACAGAGACTCATAGCCCATTAATCCACTGAGGAGAGGGAATGGTGATTGCTTGGAAGTAAATGGTCACCTATATCACCAAGTCCAGGGTTCAGGAAACTGTGCATAAGAAATGGCAGAAAGAATGAATGAGAGATGGTGAGGTAGGCTGCAAAGAGGTATCTTTTACACTTGGGAACTCACTGCTCCTCTGGTTGCCCATACAAGACCTTCAGAGGCTTGGGCCATCCAATGTTCTATCATGGAGAAAAGAAGGAGTCATAAGGTTTCACCCCTCCCTGAAAGGCTATGGACAGTTGATGATGTTTTGGGGAAAGGGCTTCTACTCTCTTCAGTGATATAATGCCTGCTGTTACCCAGGTTCCAGTAAACAGCCTCACACTCCTTATCATGAAAGCAACCTAATTAAACTCAATGGGACACACACAAAGTCTTGAAAGTAGGAAAGGACTTACAAAGAAAAATGATTTTTATGGGAGAAGCAGAGAAGATGTGAGAGGGAAATGGGGGATGAAAATAATTAAATTCACCATATATATTTAAAAAACTGTCAAATATAATTTTTAAATGAAGTATGCACAAAGAAGCTACTTGGAACTTAGGATCATACAGTTCAAGTAAAAACATACATAAATGAAGGAACAATAGAACGTGTGTGATGTCAAATACCAGGAGATATACTAGGAGCTAAAAGTTTACAGGAGAATGGGAACAAGGGCCTAGAATAAAAGATGGGGAGGGGGCAGGCTAACCAAAACTAAGGATATATGAAGAAGCTTTATGGAAAAGCTTTAATTAGCTTTTAAGCTAATTAAAATACATTTTAAAAGAAAAAAAATAAAGACATGAGAAGAGGGATGTGTGTTGAGAAGAAGCTTAAAAGGTAAATATTTCCCATCACAGATACCTCTAATAACAAAGTCACTAGATAGTAATGATCCTAATTCTCATTTTATTGCTAAAGGGATTTCCATATAAGTGGAAGAAAAGACACAAGGGGGAAAAGTCATGAGAGGACACAGTCAGTAGTGGCCATCTACAAGACAGGGGGAAAGACTGTACTAGAAATCAGTACTTCCAGCACCTTCCTTTAAGACTTTCAACTTGCAAAACTTTGAGAAAGTAAGTTCTTACACTTATCACACCCAGCCTAAAGCATTTTGTTATAGAAATGTCCTCATATGACTTCAGTTACACACACACACACACACACACACACACACACACACACACACATACACACCAACAATAAATACACCATAGCTTGAATATTATGTAAAACATTCCCTACCTGAGACCCACTCAAAACAGTGAACCTTCTGTGTCATTTATTATGTGAATTATAAAAATATATCCAAGTATAAAATTGTATGTTTTAATACCTCAAGAAGCAGTTTCTTTTTAACAATGAAAATTACAAAATGCAACAATTTCTTCTTTAAGAGAAGAATTATCCCTACCACATACTTCACTGTGGCAAACTCCTTTATAGGGCATAGGCCTGTCTTCTGGAGCATATATGTCCTAATATGGGCCCCCAATGTTGTGATGGTTAATCTTCATTGTTGACCTGACTGGATTAAGAATTCTCTCTTCATTAGATCTAATTACTCTGATGCCTTTGATGCAAGTTAAGGTTCCTTCAGAGGGTTTTGCAGCAGTAAATAAAAGTATGAAAAATGTCTGGGTAGTAGTTGTGGGATAAATTGTGGCCTCTCAAGATAAGTTATGTTGAGGCTCTAACCTCTATTTTCACCATATGTGGAAGAAAAGGCTTTGATGTAGTAACTGCAGTTAAACCAGACCTAGAGTGATCTTATTCCAAAAAGAGTGATGCCCCTCACAATAAACAGAAAAGAAGCAAGAGAAAGAAAGGAAATGGGATGACACTGTGAGCAGCAGCCATCTATAAGGGAAGAAGAAATATTTCATGAGAAACCAATGTTGTTTGTAACTTAGAATTCTAATGCCAGAATATAAGGTAATACCAGCTGACACCCTAAGAGTAGAAAGAATGAATGCCTTGGGGAACAAAAACAAAAACAAACAAACAAAAAACTATAGTGATTATGCTATTTGCTTTTCACTTTCTTTTTTCCATTTTTCTTTATTAAGAAATTTTCTACTCACTTCACATACTACCCACAGATCCCCCCTCCTCCTTCTTCCCACCCCCATCCCTCTCTCCCAAGACCCACCCACCAGCCCCCCTGCATCTCCACATCCCCCAAATCAAGGTCTCCCATGGAGAGTTAGCAGAGCCCAGCACACTGAGCCTGGCTGATCTGGCCACACTAGTGAAGCCCATGAACTGTGGACTGGTGGCTGTGGAGTCCCCATGGGACTGGACTAGGCCCTCTGGATAAGGAAGACGGTTGTTTGGCTCAAACTGTTTGGGGGGTACCCAGGCAGGGGGATCGGGATCTGTCCCTGGTGCATGGGCAAGCTTCTGGGAATCCAGTGCCTGCAGTGTGATGCCTTGCACAGCTTTTCACTTTTTTAAGGATTTATTTTTTAACTGTATATATGCATGTGGACAAGTGCATGTGAGTGCAGGTGCCTACAGAGGCCAGAAGAGGGGACCAGAGCCACCTGAACTGTGATACAGGTGATTGTGAGCAGTGTGGCAGGGGTGCTGTGAATTGAGTTCAGATCCTCTGCAAGAGTAATATATTCCTCTTAACTGCTGTACCATCTTTCCAGCAAATGTTTATTCTTAGTAAGTTTACACATGTTTAAGATATAAAATAGCTTCTAATATCATCTTAGAGAAATGTTGCCTTTATCCTTAAAGTATGATTTGGGCTGTTCTAAGTGGTCATTACATTTTAAAAGACATTTTAAAGTTAGTCTGAAAGAAGAATCTACATAAAATTTTGATCTCGATTAGTTCTATGGGAAAGGAGAAAATGTGACTGGAAAGAACACAATAGAATCCTCAAAGTTGTGAAACAGCTTTTCTTAAACCTGTATAATTGAGAGAACAGTGTATTTAAAATTATCCTATAAACTGGAAGAATACATCTCACATACTATGTTGTATATATTATATGATCCATAATAAAAATGAATTAAATAGAATGATCCCTGGCATTAAATCTCATGAAAAATAAACAAGTGTTTAAAAGCAACATATTCTCAGTTTAGGAAAGAAGCCATAAGAAGGGCTTAATGACAGATGGGAAGATAAGGAGAATTGCTTATTTTGAGATCTGAGGATTTAAATGTTTTCCTTCAAATATGCAAGAACTCGAGACAAATTCAGAAATCGAGTGTTTAGGCTGCTATTCTTGCATTCCCTCTTCCCATCAATCTCTTTCCCCTCTCTTCTGCTGTAACCCATATTCCTTCTGACAAACTGTGTTATCCATGGAGCTTTGTTTAGATGACAAATGGGGGAAGCCACCATTCTTTTCTGCTCAAATACCTACAAAAGCCTCTGGCAAGGTCTTCTTATAGGTTTGAACAATTACTCCAGACCACTGTTTTAAAATGAGAAAACTTGATTCAGGATCATTGTAATAAGACTGAATCTCAGCCTTAAAACCAAAGGCAAAGGCAGTAGGAGCAGCTGGGAAAGCAGGGGAAAATGTTAGGAAGGCAGGTTTGTAATCTATTAGGCCAAGGGAGGCTGATGGAAGTTAGTTCCCTTCCCTGGGAAATTATCATAACTCAGAGGTTAACGTCAGTGTAGGCTGACATTGAGTTTCTTCCTCTACTTCTCTCCACCTTTATTTTCAAGACAGGGTATTTCAGTGAAGCTGGAGCTTGCCAATGCATCTAGACATGCTGCCTAGGAAACCTGTGGGTCCCCTGTCTCCCTCTCATCAGGCTGGGTTAACAGGTGTAGCACTTGGCTTTTTACATGGGTTCTGGAGATCTGACTCAGATCCTCATGCTTGAGTGGCAAACATTTTACTAACTGAACCATCTCCCCTGATCTTCATGTTTTACCGTCTTATGTCAATAGGGAAATCATGTCCTGTGCTATTTTATTCCACAATACCAAACGCCCAACCCCTTATTTCCCAGCACTTTCCATTATGCCTTTGCATCTAATATTTTCTAAGTTACTATATAATTTACATAGTGTCTAATCTTATATTTGTCTCTCTCATTGACATGCTAACTGCAGGAAGGAGGAAGTCTCTGGTTTTCAGTGTATCATATGCAGTGAAACAATATATGACATGGGGCAAGCACTGACAGTATTTGTTGAATGAATAACCCCTGATGCATGCTGCAGACATAAGCAGCATGCAGCATGCACATGCCTGGCAGAGGTAAGCATCAATAAGCACATGGTCAGTTGTTTCTATGCTTTTGCTGATTTGGATTTGATTGCCTTTAAATTTTTCCCACTCAACTGTCTCTGAAGTTTGTACTAACCTAGAAAAATAAAATCTATTTCACCATTGATTCATGTAAAACTCTTAAATCTTCATAAATTATAAAGTTAGAGAAAAATAATTTTATTTGGCTACTTCAGTGAATAGAATACATTGTCTAAATTACTCTACACTTGGGCAAGTTTGAACTAATTTTATATTAATATTCCATAGTATTTAAAATGAGAAACCACATAAACCAAAAATAAAACTAGTATTAAAGGACCTAAATGTAGCTTCTCACATATTAAGCTATTTCAGAAAGAGTTGTAGTCATCAATACTCTATAGTGTTACATGCTTCCTAAAAAGGCTCATGAATATACAACATTGCATCTAGATTCTCAAAAAATGTATCTCTGTTCCAAAGTTTAGACCTTTGGTGCTACATAGAGACAAGATCTTTAATTAGTGGTACAAGATTATTTCCAGGTGACATATTCATTTAGTGTTTTTTCCTTTTTTTTTTTTTTCAGGGCAAACTAATTTTAATTTCAGTGTCAATACTTTATCATTGTATATGATGCTGATAGTTATCCTCAGACGTAAGAAGAACTTCAATGTTTCTGCATTGGTCTGGTCATGCATATTGAAAGAAAAATATATGTAAAATGTATGTCTAAGTTTGCATTGTGTCTCTCATAAATGTAAGCATCAACTAAATCATAAACTAAAATATTTAATAGCAGCCATCACTCTACCTGAACCGATTGTCAAGCTCTTGTCAGGAAGTTTCGCTCTCAGTTGAAAGTCATGTTGGAGTACTGTACTTCTACAAAATAAAAAACTTATGCTAGCGAAATGATCAGAAATCATTTACGATCCCCAAAGACCAGTGTTTATGGCATGTCCATGGAGGTTGGCAGAAATAGGAGCTGTCACAAGGATACCTCCGCCTGTCTCATCTACTTTCCCCTGAAAATTACATTTCTATCTTCTTTTGGCACTTAAAAATGTTCAAATGTCCAATGACTTAATTTAATGAATGCAATATTAGAAATGGAATATATTGAAAAATTGTAAAGGAACTCTGCTTGCCTTTTCCAGTGTGATTAATATTTTATTTTTAAGAAAAGCAAATTAAAGAAAAATCTGCAACCTAAGGTCAACAGTGCCTGTTTAAGTGAACTATCTTATTCTATCCTCTTCAATGCACTGTCTTTTCAGAATATTAATGGGGAAAGAGTGACAGGAATGACTTAGACGCACATGTCAGGAGAAAGGGTCAGCTCTTGGCAGTAGGATGTTAATTCACATCCATTAATGAAATTTATCCTCCGTACTGTCTCTCTCTCTCTTTCTCATGCACTCTCTCTCTCACTCTTACTCTTTTAAATAAAAAAGATCTTTTTTTTTTTTAGAGGGAGAGAGTGAACATCATGGACTTTTCACAGGAGCTGAGCAGGGCCACAGGGGCAGGCCAAGGTAAGAGACTGACAATCTTCAGGTGATTAAGGAGACTCAAAGGCTAGGTAGACCTACAAAATGAATAACTATGGACCCAGAACCATGCCATAAGGCTCAATAGCTTGTGATTTGCAAGTTGATAAGACAAGAAGATTAATAATGCTGCGTGATAATGGCTGCTCCCTCTCAGCTGGGGAGATGGTAATGATGTGCACTTGCTATAGGAGCAGCTTGGTGAGCTACAGAGAGGAGGGTGCAGCTTCACTCATCCCAATTGGCCCTGAGGATATAGAGATTTTGAAAAATGGGAATGCAGTTACAATTTTAATTAGATATAAAGTTTTTAATAATTTTGCTGAAATGAGGACTTCAAAGAACATATTTTGCAGCATTCAGGCCCATAACTCCTGAGTGACAGTTTTGGTTAATTTGCAAGTTTTCAGATCAAACTTTGCCCCTGGCTCCATGCTGAGGGTAAAGTAAAATGTCAATTTCTTTCCTCAGTGATCTCAAGCATCTTATTTAGGCAGGTGTGCTGAATTCTCTTATTCTGTAGATGTTAGCTGAACAAAACTACTCGTTAAAATATATGCTTAGGAAAAAATTAGCAGCATAAATAAAATCAGTGATAATAAAGAGAATCAATCAGCAAGAAAAATGTACAGCAATATACAACATAAAATTTTAAAGAAGAATCAGGGTAATATTGTATATAAAAGGTGATTAAATGTTAGCATATGATTATGCTGTCATTGCATATTATTATCAAAGAATGTTTAATTTATACCCTGTTTAAAATTAGAGGTGGATGTGCAAAAAGATATTTTTTCCCTTCAGGTCATATTTTTCTCTTTCCTGCAGAATCCATGTACAGAATTGTGATTGGGATTTGTGGTCCTGAACTGAATATATTAGTATTGAAAATATATTGATCCTTTGGTAGGATGTGAGGTAGTAATAATAGGGAATGGTATTGTCAGTCAATTTAAAGGCATACTTTGGTTTTGTCATCTCCATTTTCATTTCTGACCTCTCCTACTTTGGGGAAACAGCCAGCCAAAAGAGGTGGTAAGCAGCACCATCTTGAAACATGGTTTCAAACAGAAAGGAAGGAAAAAAAATAAAGCATACACAGCAAGTTGATTGAAATAGATTGCATGTCATTTTACATTAAATTGATTACTGATCCTGCTCAGGCTTCAACTTAGGATCTACTTACACTTTATAGGAATTTAAGTGTTCGTGTTGATGTGCTGTTGAGTTAGAGCATTTCTTATTTTGTTTCCATTAAAATTTGATATTTATGAACTTTGTACAAGGTTGCCCTCTGTATTTCTCGAATATCTGCCATCAAGCAATGAGCCTCAGAAACATAAAACTAGTCATTGGCTGATGGAGCTTTCCAGAAAATGTATAAATAGAAGTTTGATTAACTTCTGCTATTAGAAGCGATGCCTTCCCAAATAACATGCAATTAATATGGGATTTAGTTTTCTATGTGATTTCTCCAAGTCTGGGTTCATGGTATAAAAATATGTAAACAGTGTTCAAACGGGGAGGATGAACAAGCAAACAAACAAGACAGAGGCATCAGAATTGCTGTTGTCTTCCTTATAAATCAATACAGTCCATTGTTATCTGTCCTTTTATCAAACTTCCGCTCTTTAAGAAAAAGCCGCAGCTCAGCAGTGCAGCAGCACCGGCTCCTTCACAATGGATTTTTCTTCGTGGTTACATACTATACTTTCCCCAGCAACTCAGCACCCTCTCAGCCTGGTTCCTGGTGACTCCAGCTTCAAAGAGATGGCCCACACCAGTGTCCAACAGTAAAGCCTGCACGGTGTGATCCTGTAAGTTGGCTGAATCCTGCTGCTGCCATGATTGTGCAGGGATACAGTGACCTTCAGCTGACTGTAGTCAATTTTGATGAAATAAAGCAGTGCTGATAAACAACAATCCACCAGGTGTCATTAGTATCATCAAGCAACAAATAGCGTAAGAACAAGTCCCATTTGAATATTCACTTGTTTAAATAGTTTCATAATGAAGGCAACATAAAAATATTTTAATAAAGGAGGGAACTTGAATGTGGTGGTAACTGCCTGTAGCACAAGCTACTTGGGAGGCTGAGGTATAAGAAAAATAGAGACCAGGAGTTTCAATACAGCCTGAGTGACATTGGGCAACCACATCACAACATAGAAAACAGCAGCAGCAACATAACCTTGAGGACTGAAAACACCAGAGCAGTTCCAATAGAAAGCCAGATCACACATTTAAAAGAAAGGCTGCCCAGAAACACCTGTGGGCTATAAAATATAGAAGAAAACGAAATAAGGAAAAGAACAAGCATTGTCCTACCAGTATTTGGTGCTAGACAATCAAAATATCTTTCAAATGAAAACTGTGATTCTGTTGGAAATTAGTGATCTATGGTAGACCACCTAAATGGTACAATAACTTACTTGTGTTGGTTAACTGACAACATACTCTATTTCCAGACTATGAGAAGAAAGAATTTTTGTCTAATTCCATTCATAGACACTATGAAAATCATAAGAAAAAATACAATGGAAAACATTTACTAAATGGCTATTTGGGAAAAAAGGAATAATTTTGTTCTGTACAGCTTCATTTCAGGCCAAATTTAAGCTAGGAAAAATGATGAAGCAGAGATTTGTTGCAGTGATCTCATAGAATTCATTTTGGAACACCAGAATTTGGCTAATTTCTGCTTCATTAGTTTATTATCACTAAAATAAAGTCTGAGTTTCTTGTTGTGATTTTAGAACATCTATTTCCTTTGAGCTGTGATCAAATACATTTATTTGCGAGGTTATTTTTTAAAGTACGTGTAATTCTATGGAGGATACCAAATAAAATGAAAGGCTACAATTTCATGGTATGTAGCGTTCTGGTGAATTTGAGTTGTTTGTATTAAAACTCAGATCTATATGAATTAAACCAACAGTTAACTATGTTGGCTTGCTTGGATTTTTGCCCACTTTGTCAAAAGGTGGAATTCAAATAAGAAATTTAGTGTTCATAAATTGTATCCAAATGGAACCAAATGTGCACTGAGAAAATGATTAAAAGGGCCTTTGTGATGATGCATAGAGTTAGAAAAATTAATACTGTGGGCCTATGTGTTTTATTGGGTGAAACTCTATAAGGTGAGTTTCATAAAACTGATTTCCCACCTGTTTGTTCAGCTGCTTTACCCATCGTGTGCAAAATTTCTCGGGTCACAAGAGCTTGGTCTACCTTTTGCTTCTGATTTAAACATTGAGACAGAACACTCCATTTCCATCTATATAGGCATTCTTAAAGCTACATGAAGAAAATGTGATTTAAGACTAATTTCTTCAATCAGTATCCATTTCTCATTGTTAGTACATTGTTTAAAAATTCCATTTCTCATAACTTATATAGATTTAATCATGTAGTTAGGTCTATATAAACATAAGACTTAGAGATAATTGTCAAGTTATACACAGAATATATTATAAGAAAAAAGAATAGAATATTTAATATTTCAGAAGGGGAGGAGAAGAGGAGGGAAAAACTGCAACGAGGATGCTTGAAAAGTAACAGGGAATCATATCACTTTATATGTATCTAAATATATCTCTCTCTATGTGTGTGTACATTTATGTATATGTGTGTGTGTTTATATATACATATACATAATGTTATGCCTTTGGGGGTGATAATGCCCCTCATGATCCATAGATTATCTAACAAACACGCCAGTACTAAACATGAAAAACTTATTTTCAAGTTATTGGTCATGGGAGTCCCAACAACTTTCAAAGCAACATAGGCTACTGCTGCTCTCTTTGGTTGTCTCCCTCCTACAAGCTGAGCATAGCCAGTAGCTGAAATTGGCCTTAAAGCCCACTAAACAGAAAAGAAATCATGTGATTTCCGTGAACCTATCCAATTACCTGGGGCTAATGATGTCATGGATCTAAGAGGAGAAGCTACTGCTTCCCCATTTAGGAAAGTGTATTTCCTAATTGCATTCTAAACAATTATTTTTATACCTACAGGTACATGTAGCTCTAATTGCATTCTAAACAACTATTCTTATACCTACAGATACATGGAGCTCACACCTCCCATCAAAGAAGCAATCCTTTCAGCAGATGGAGTCCATTACAGAAAGCCACAACTGGTCAACAGAGAACAAGTGCCCATAGGTGCCCAACCCCAACTGCTACATCTAAAACACAGCACCTAAGCAACAGGGAACTTCATGAAAGAGGGAATTGGAAATTGTAAGAGCTGGAGGACTAGAAAGTCTGCTGCAAGACTGCATCTCCTAAATATGACAAGGAAGTTATACCTATGAAATCTCAACAATATCACTACCTAAACAGGACCTGAGTAGAGATAGCATCAGTTGAGAAGTCAATGAATAACAGAAGTTTCTTGGGGCTCCACCCCTAGCTGAAGAAATATGGACAATTACAAACAACTGAGAGAGGTGAACTAATCTTCCCCAGGGAGGAGCCCTGTAATTGATTATTCAACATCAAGCGGACATCCCCTAAAAACATACATATGAGCAACACTAAGTGGACTTAGCATATTTATTACATATAATATATAAATATAATAAAGATTAGTAAGTTGAGAGAACAGAGAGACATGAAAAGGTGTGGAAGGGAGGAGAGAAATGATACAATATTGTTATTGTATATTGTACACATGAAATTAAGAAAATAAAATTTAATTTAAAAAAAGAATAGTATCTATGCTGTAAAACTCAGATTAAATAATATTTTTATTTTGAAAATTTTGATTCTTCTTAAATGAATGAGTTTATTTTATGGATATTCAATGGCATATATCAAAATATACTTGTATTCCTTGAAAAAAGGCTTTCAATTTATACTTTCTTCCTCCATATTGTCTCACAGAGGGAATTCCTCAATAACTAGGCATTCATTAAATATTCTTAAGTGAGTAAATAAAGACAAAATTGTTTTAATGCACATCTGTTTAAAAATATATATTGCCAGGCAGTGGTCGTGCATGCTTTTAATCTCGGCACTTGGAAGGCAGAGGCAGGAGAATCATTGTGAGTTTGAGGCCAGCCTGGTCTATAGAGTGAGATCCAGGTCAGCCAGGACTACACAGAGTAACTCTGTCTCACAAAACCAAAAAGAAATATATATTAATTCCTATAACAATATTTATACTAATGATACTAATGTAATAATAATAATTACTTTTAGATAAAATTACCTTGAAGCACTTATCACACCATGATGTATAGACAATGATTGATGAGCTAGATCCATGCAATAGATCCTCATATGTGAAGCATATTGGGTATGTAAAAATTATCAATGAAAAGTTTGCTGTGCAGACTAAAAAATGGGGACTTTTCTTAGCCAACCAAGTTAGGTAGTATATTAGTCATTTGGAAGCCAGGGTCAAATTATAAACATGTTTCATTTTAATCTGAAACAATAATGAAAAACTATGTGATTTATGGACATTTAAAAGAATAGAAGGTTCTGCATATCAGTTTATGTTTTCATGTTGTTCTCTATGCTCCTGAAAATGTACAAGTGCTCATCATTTTGAGCTTAGATCTTTCAAAATAACACTTGGGTGGAGTAAAGATGTATCCCTAACTGGTTCTTTAGGATGTAATAGTCCCCTATGTACCAAGTTCCTCACTGTGGGAATTTTATTCAACTGGAACTGCTGGACACATTGAGTCAATGATGTTTTTTCTAAAGTTGTTAAAATTATTTGTTAAATAAGATTCAAAAGGAACTAACAGCATATACTGGTAGTGGAGAGGAAAATGATACCTTTTCCAGATGAATGTCTAGAGTCTGATTTCTAGTTACTATACCAGGCTAAGGAATCTGCTACAAGGGTTAAAGATGATGATCTTGATCTGGAGAATTGATTCATGAATCTCTTGGTAAGCTCACTCCAGGCAGATGACTCTTTAGAAATTAAATCAAAAGGAAGTCTACGTAAGTGGAATATGAAGCCTTGAAGATAGAGGACTAAAGCCACAGAATATAAGCAGCCTCCATAGCTAGAAAAAGTGACACATCAGATTCTATCCCAGAAACTCCAGAAGACACACAGCCTTCCCTCATCCTGCCCTCAGAGGCCCAATTTGGATTTCTGACCTTCAGGCTTAAAATAATAAACTGGGTTACTTTAATTTGTGGAAATTCATTGCAGTAGCTATAAGAAAATAGATACAATATCTCATATACAATGTAAAGTATTTTTATTCAAATGTTTATTTCAGTAGTTATAGGAATTTATAAGGTATTAACATCATAGCTATAATTGAAACTGTGAAGAATAAAGAAGTTTAATATACAGCTTTGTACAGTTATATTTAATTCTATTCCAAGTCCTAATTCTACCTTGCTTGATAAAGGCAATATTCTCATTTCTGCATGTAGTAAAATGTATTGGCTTACTCAATTATGTTAAATACATAGTTATACCCATTTGAACAAAAACTCAGGAAATGTGTATTGAGGGTTTATTTCTGTTTGTGTTACTGGGGATAAAGAATTGATAATTCAGCCGGGCGATGGTGACTCACGCCTGTAATCCCAGCACTCAGGAGGCAGAGGCAGGTGGATCTCTGTGAGTTCGAGGCCAGCCTGGTCTACAAATCGAGTTCCAGGACAGCCTCCAAAGCTACAGAGAAACCCTGTCTTGAAAAAGAAAACAAACAAACAAACAACAACAACAAAAGAATTGATAATTCATCAACCTCCTGATATCTTCGAGTTCGTATTCTGCTTGAGGAGACAGAAAACAAGTACATAAATGAATATATCAGAAAATTAAAAGTTGTACCTAATAAAGGAAACATGGAAGCTGAGAAGGAGACAGAGAATTACAAGTTCCTTTTTGGAAAGATACTGTTTAAACCAAAATCATGCTCAGGCTTGTCCCTAGTTCCGGGAGCAGAGCTCATAAAACCTGTTGAATTTCTTTGTTTTCTTTTTGTGTGCATAACTATCTTTTATTTTTTTAATTAAAAATCAATTATTTTCATACAATATATTTTTGATTATGGTTCCCCTTCCTCAACTCCTCCAAGTCCTCCCTACTTTACCATCCAACCAAATCTACACTTCTTTCTTTTTCTCATTAGAATATAAACAGGTATCTAAAATAATAATAATAAAATAAGATAGAAGCAAACAAATTGAAACAAAAAAGTGTCAAGAAAAAGGACAAGGAATATATAAATATACTAAAACACACATTCACAAATATAGAAAACCCATAAAAAAATAAAATTGGAAATCATATATGAACAATATATAAACAAAAGATCAGTAAGGAAAAAACAAGTGCCAAACAAATCATTTTGAGATTAAAAAAAAAATTCCTTCAAAAATACCATCAAGTTTGCAAAAATGCCACTGAGCCTGCCCTTAAGTGTGGTTTGCATACAACTAGACTCCATCAGAGAAAACCAAGTTTTTCCTTTGTAAGAGGTGATCAGTTAGAACAGCTCCTGTGTTAGGGATAGGGGCTTGTGTTTCCTTCTCCTCTTAGCATGTGGACTCTATTGGCCCTTGACCTGTCAAGCCCTGTGCATGCTGCCACTGTCTTTGTCAGTTCATATGTGCATCAGTTCTGTTGTACCTAGAAGGCCTTATTTCCTTGGAGGTCTTCCATCTGGCTTGTACACTCTTTTCTCCTCTTCTTCTGCAACATTCCCTGAGCCCCAAGGGAAGGGATTGAATGGAGATATCCCATGTAGGGCTGGATGTTCCAAATTCTATCACTTTCTGCACATTGTCCAGAATGGGTCCCTGTATTTGTTCCCATCTACTGCAGGAGGAGGAATCTCTGATGATGACAGAAAGACATTGAAGTTCTTAAGTGTTAGGGGTGTATTGCTAGTCATCACAAGCTCTTTATGTCATATCTGAGCTTAAGTAACAGAGATGACATAGGAAAGAATTCTTGCATAATCTCACGATGGGATGGATCACCAGAAAGGCAAGCAATTTCAGGGTTAAATATTCAGACATTCTGTAATGGTTAGTGTTAGTTGTCAATTTGTCAGAATCTACAATCACCTGGGAGGATGATCCTCTGAGTATGCTATAGGGGGTTTTCTTGATTGCATTAGAAGACCCATTTTAATTGTTAGTGGGACCATTCCCTGGGCAAGGGATCCTGAAATATATAAAATGCCATGATGAGAGTGTTCTAGCCTTGTGTCTTTCTGTTTCTTGACTATGAATGGGATGTGAACAGCTGCTTCCAGCTCCTACTAACTTGATCTCACCATAATGGACCATGTCCTTGAACTGTGAATCAAAATAAAACTTCAGTTGCTTTTTGGGGGGTATTTTGTCACAGCAACAGAAAAAGAAACTAAGACAGCCACCCATTCATTTTTAGGAAGAAGGTGAGTGAACTAGAAAATGAGATTTATAAGAATATTTTCACAGATTCAATGAAACATTTCAGAGCTAAAAATGAGAGGAGACAGGAGGTAGGTAGATGATAGATAGATAGATAGATAGATAGATAGATAGATAGATAGATAGATAGATAGATAATAGATAGATAACAGAGAGCTAAAGAGAGAAAAAATTATATAGACATCTATAAACATAACATTGGTTTTATTTTTAAGTATAGGATGAATCCAGTGGAAGGTTTTGAGAAGAAAAGCAGTGATTTATGGCTTCTGTTTTAAAAATAGATTATAGATTGGCAAGAATGAAAGCAAAATAAACAGTGAAGATATTGTGTTAGTCATCTAGGAAGTGGTAAAAAAAATGTTTGGGTAAAGTTGACATTTTAGGTATAGCAATGACAAGAGTTCCTACTTAATTAATATAGAGTGTTAATAAAGAGATGGATAAAGATCGTTGTGGTGAAGACTGAGTAGCTGACAGCTGGTGTGGCTTTTGAAGACACTAGTAACAATTGTGTTTGGATGATGTCGGACCACCATCATTATCTGAGTGTAGCTGCATGGGCCTTGGCTCATGTAAGGCACAGAGTTCATTTCAATTCACTTGGCTTATCATATTATTTTTTTGTTTGCTTTTATGTTTTGTAGTGAATTGAAGGCTCATGTGGTTATGCCTCCTGTTGATGCCTTACTGGACTAAAATGTTCTTAGAAGATAATCTTGATATACCAAGGTTCCTCTTCCCCGGGGAATTCTGTAGCCTTCCACTCAACACTGTCTGCCCACCTCCTAACTTCCCTGGGCAATCCCAAACCCAAGTACCTAAAATGGCCCAGCAAAGAAATTACATTTCACTTGGACAAGTAGTGGTCCCTGGGAAGATACGATGCCTATTTTGACATTCCCACTCCCAGCTCGGGGACTCAGTATAGATGCCACTATTGCTATGTCAGCAGTTCAGATACTTTCCTACTGGGCCATAATTATTTTCCCTTGTTTAAAGGACAAATATGTTTAATGGAAACTTTTCTTAAGATGCAGCTTGAAGCATACTATGAATGCAAGGGAAAAGGTTAGTTTTTAACAACTTTGGTGGCTTTTCTTCTCCACATTGTAATGAGACCCATGTATCCATTTGGTAATGGAGCCTGTAACATATGCAGCCAGTTTTAGTTGTAGTTTTAAAATATGCCTGTTTGAAAATTCCAGGTGTGGGAGATCAGATAAAATTCAACAACTGAGTAATGAAGGAGGTATAGAAGGCATTTTTCTCTTTTCAGACTTACCTTGCATGCTCATTTGCTTGTTGGAGACAAGCTAAATCCCACAAAGCATTAGTATGTATGAAAGAAATCTCTATTTTTGACCTGATATGTCTCAGTTCTGTTTGGACATACCTCAAAGTGTTCTTCATGTCAACTGGTCTTTTAAGTGACACCTGCTTACATTTCAAAATTCACTGTGGTTAGCACATTTCTTAGAGTATGCTTTTCTACCAGAACCTGTTCACTGTGAATACATTTCTGTTTCCAAAGTTATTGAAGTCAAATAAATCCCTCCCTTGGTTTTCCTTGTTCCAACTACCAGGATACTTTGGACCTGTTCATTCATCTCTACTGTTTATGGAATCTCTTACAATAGTTACCTGATCACCCAAGACCATGTGAGCCTATGTAAGGCACAGGCAGAGAAGGGTAACTGACATAAAGCAATGATGTTCTCAACTAACTCTGATGGAAGAGACTTTGGCCAGAGGTTCTGACAAAGAATGTCATGCCTGTGATCTACTCTATTCTATTCTGTATCTCCCTATTTAAAAAGAGACCTTGGTTCCCAAGAAAAAGTTTGGAAAACTAAACATGGCCTATATATAGAATATAGTCCCCCTACATTCAAACCATTAAATCTACTTTCTTGATTCATCTATGAGCCTGTCTGGTCTTTTTTGTTATAGTATGAATGAAAAACATAAAAACAATCATGGAGCTTCTTTTACTACACACACACACACACACACACACAGAGACACACACATACACATACACACAATCACACACACACACACACACACACACACACGCATGCACACACTAAACTATTTCTTGTTATAACTGGAAAGTGGTTTTTGAATTCCTAAACTAAGAATGTTCCATTTTTTTCTGTCTTTTTTTTTCTTGATCAGTGTCCCTGGGGAGGAAACCAAAATTGGACAGTCATCGAAAACTACAGAAGAAGACTGGCCACTCTCTGTAATTGCTGTTCAAGCACTCTTCTTAAACACAGTTACTGTGCTATGAGATGGTATTTTGCAGAAGCACACTTTTAAACTTTATTTCTAAAAGTAATCTGTCAATATTTGGAATTCCCATTTTCTGACTGTGTTCTCCAAGACAATTGGGCCATAACAAAATGGTCTCTATCACTTGGAATGAGGTTGCCTCTTCAAATCTAGACACCCAGGAAGCCAGGTATCCCAATACTGCTGTAATTCCTCTGAAGAATTGGACTGAGCTTATCCACTCCAAGAGAAAGATCTCGTTAAAAGAAGAGTGAAATGTGCCCAGCACTTGCAGACTCTTAAGACCGTGAGGTTATATTTGACTGAATAGCAAATGCTCAGGATAAAATCCCTTCTCCATGGAGTATCCCCTTAAACATTGTGGAAAACTGAACTCTCAGACATGCTGACCTCCTTTGATGGACTTTCCCTGGTGCTCAGTTTCACTCCTGACTTTGTAGTTTATGTTTCTTATTTCTACTCACTTCTGTTTGTTCTTTGGATTGGCTTTCCTCCCGACCACAGTAAGTTCTTTCTGACTGGAGCCGGACTTGCTGCTTTTCACTGGTTACTTCTAGAATATAATTTTCAATGTAAATCCCCTACTCATATACCACATTGACAGTTCATAATTAAGTGCACTCCACTCCTATTCCTAACAAAACTTTGCAGCTTTCTTTGCCTGGATGAATCTTATTTATGTCAGAATGCTGGTATCTTTGATTTTCCAAGCCCCTATGTGACATAGTAAATTAAAATATATAATCATTATATTTCTCTTCCCTGTGGTATTCTACCCTGAGGAGGCAATACAAATGCCCACCAAACTAGACTAAGGACTGGTCCATGAACAGTTAGCTAAACCGAGATTTTAGGGTTCACTCCCCTAAACTGTCCTCATTCCTAACTATATGCATATTCTAGGGGTGTTTGAGGCTAGCCACAGTTCTGATTACTTCTTAGAGTGACTAAGAATTCACTGAATTCTATTGTATTCATAATTATGGTTTATATGAGTAAATATTTAAATCAATACAAACCTAAAGGGAAGGAAATAGAGAGAGAACATGCACAAGACCCTAGGTTCACTTCACCAACATTCAAAGTTTAAATTAAATAGTGAATAAATAAATATATATCAGTCAAAGGAAGACATTCACAGAACAGAATTCTGTAGGGTTCCAAACACAAGATTTATCTTGTCCTCAGTACCCATCTCCCACCAGGACCCTCAGTGTCGATATATTTAGGAAGAGTTCTTTCCGGAGAAGCCATCATGTGCACCAGCGTTCAAAAATTGTATTTAGGCCTGATTGTATAGGTAAGATGACTTATTAGAGACCCAAATGACTGAATGTAGTCAGATGATATTACATAATCCAAGTTCCACTTTAAATCACATGGGTTGTCTTTCTAATATGAGCCTCTCTCATTCTGAGAATGTTAGGTATATCCCATTCTCACACTAAACAAAGGACTTGTCATAAGAAGCTGAAAGCTGAGGCCAGATATCTATTTGTGAAAGCCCATGCTTTGTATTTTCTTTGTTTAACTAAAGTTTATCCAGTGACAAAATGGCATGTAAACAGAGCACTGTGTGTCATTTGAAGGTTCATTGGCATTTTCCTTATCTTTTTTTTTTTTTTAGCAGATAATCTGTTCCATCCTTCTTCATCACTATTTGCAAGCAAATTTTCCTTAGTGTATTATAAATACATACTAGGAGGCATAACTAAGAGTTTTGTTTAAGTACATTGTTGTAATTTGGAGTTGCTTGTTATGACAGCAAAACCCAGCCAAATCTAAATGATACTTGTACCAAGACTTGTCAGATTACATTAGATACCATTTTGTTTTGTTCTCCAAGGACCACAGGAGGTTTTAAAATTAGATTTGGACTAAGTATACTACCATGGTTGCTGGAGGAAATAAAGATTTAGTTTGTGTAATATATAATGTACAAGATGAATTACGCAAACACCTTAAAACTTGAAGGTTGTGTTTGTTTTGTTTTTTGAGACAAGGTTTCTCTGTATAACCACCCTGACTGTCCTGGAACTTGCTCTATAGACTAAGACTGGCCTCAAACTCACAGATACCTGCCTGTTTTCTGTTTCTCTAGTGCTGGGATTAAAGGCATGCTCTATTACCACCAAGCTGAAGTTTTTGTCTTTTCTTTTCTTTCTTTAACACACACACACACACACACACACACACACACACACACATATACACACACAAACCCTAAACTAAATTAAATTGTAAATTTAAGCCAGGCATGGTGGTACTGGCCTTTAGTTCCAGCACTCAGAGGCAGCAGAGATGACGTGAGCCTGGTATACAGAGAGAGTTCCAGGAAAGCTGGGTATAAACAGAAAAATCCTATCTTGAAAAAAACAAAAACAAAAACAAAAATATACCAAAAACAAAAACAAAATACAGTTTAAAATAAAAGTAATCTCAAAAATTCTATTTATATCTTGTTATAGGAAGGTCACCAAGGATGACCTTGTATAACCAATTGAATGTCTTTCTTCTAATTGGCTGGGACCACACCCAAAACACCCAAGGAACTAGATGTGGTTCAGGTGTGGAGAACATGGGTATTTAAAGGCAGAAACCTGGTCCTGGCCCCTGGCTCCACAGCTGCAAGGAGGCTTCCTGGAGTCAATGGTTTGAAGCAAGCAGTTTAACAGAAGTTAAGATAAGCTGTTAGTAGGAGGGAAGTTCTGAACAAACAGGAGGTAAGATAAACGCTTAGCTGGAGGGGGTTCTGTACAAATAGACAATTTAACAAAAGCTAAGGTAAGTCAAATAAGACATACTAACCTTCGGTTCCTAGGCAAGACCTGGGTGAGATCCTCCTTGAAGGAGACAAGATTCTATTTAAACCTGGAATGGCCTGAGCAAGAAAGGAAGATGGAGGAACCTCTGCATTGTCTTGCCCTGTCACATGCCCAACTACCTACAAAGTTAAAATTGGTTATTCTAAGCCAGCTAACCCTCTTTGACAGTACTTAGAGGCTCTGGGATAGCACTCATATCAGATCTACTTAATCTACCCACCACCTGGTTGAATCCTGGAGGCACCTGTGTTGGTAAGGTCTTCAATTTTTTTTTTTTTTCTTCTGTAACTGTTGGTGAAGAAAGATCATACAGAGAAGAAATAGAATAGAGGCTTAGGGAACTTAATTTCTATCAACATTACTGCATTAAAAGCAATCTGTTCAGTTTGTGTCAGCATATATTGTTTATAATGGTCTCATTATGGCATTCTCTCTCTCTCTCTGTCACACACACACACACACACACACACACACACACACACACACACACACAGTATATCTTAATCACATTTACCCCATAACCCTTGTTGTCACCTCTTACTCCTACTGTCTACTTCCTCTTCCCAGTTGGTTCACCGGCCATTGTCATGCCTTCTTTTCTCTTTTTCCTTTTACCTAAACACACAGAACCAAACACAGTTTAGTGTATTTAGAAACTATAGATAACGTTCTACTAAATCACTAAGAATAAAGGTCATATTCAATATCTCAGTGACAAAAATCTCATTCACAAATATTTCTCATTACTTTCCCAGTAGTTTGGTGCTTTCAAAATGATTTCTTTATATCTCTATTTTTTTTTTTTCATTTTATCTTTTATCTCTCTGTAAACGTCTACAGTTTTTAGGAGCATAGACTTAATTCACTTAGCTCTCCATTTCAGGCAACCAGCGGTGGTAAATGGTGCTAAGACATTTACCTCTAGGCTTCACTTTGCCTCTGTGAGGGCACCAGCGAATGCTAGCTGCCCAGCCTCTCTCTGGGTTGCAGCTGGCTTTGGTATCTCATAGAATATGCGTGAAGTTCTTACCAGACTTAGGGTGGGGCTAATACAAACTGTCCTTACATTTCTACTCAACACCCCTGCACACTTTGGAACAACTGGGCCAAGCTATGCTTGTTACAATTTTCATATATGTAAATTTGAATTGTTGCCTTCAACTGAACCCCGCAGTATGTAGGATCAGCACTTTGAGCATTGTTTCTACCAAACTAACCCTCCACTGTGGTGGGTATTGTGTTCCCTGAAATATTGTGTGTTCCCCGAAATAAACATATCTGGGGTCAGAGAACAGACAGCCACTAGAACAAAGCCAAAAATGGTGGCTAGAAAATGGGAAGAGTAAGCCATAGCAGAAGTTGGGCAGTGGTGGTACACACCTTTAATCCAAGCACTTGGGAGGCAGAGCCAGGTGGATCTCTGAGTTCAAGGCCACTTTAGAAACAGCTAAACTTGGTGACCCAGGCCTTTAATCCCAGGGAGTGGGGGCAGAAAGAGAAAGGTATATACGGTGTGAGGACCAGGAACTAAGTGAAAAAACATGCAGTTAGTTAAGCATTTGGTTGGAGAAGTATTCAGGCTTTGGAGCAACACAGTTCAGCTGAGATTCATGTGGAGGAGGACTCAGAAGCTTCCAGCCTGAGGAAAAAGGATCACCTGAGGAACTAGCAAGGTGAGACAGCCGTGGCTTGTTTTGCTTCTCTGATCTTCCAGCATTCACCCCAATAACTGGCCTCAGGTTTGTTCTTATTAATAAGAACTCTTTAAGATTCATGCTACACTCCACCTTCACTCATCACAGAACTTAGTGACTGCAGAGACATTGCTTACAAATGTGCTACAGTTGTTGCATGGACATCTTTGTATTCTGTTTTTCTTATATATGCATGCATGTTTCAGATACAGAAAAATATTATAGGAATTGGTTATGCTTTTTTTTTTCTAATGACTTACTTTTACAGAGTTCCTGCTTATCAAGAATCACCAAGTAGTTTCAAAATAAAATTCAATTGAAGACTTTTAGTGTAACTGAAAAAGACGCTTGGCTCCTTCAAAATTATACAGCATTATATACATCATATAATACTAATAGAAAATTTCATTTTAAAAACAGTTTCCTAAGATAATCCTTTTCCTCTGAAGTGAGTAATTGCTCTGCTTTTTTATGAACTTGTTTTAGAAAATGAAGAAACCACTCAGATGGGTATTACTCTGGATGTCCAAAATGAGTCAGTCACCTTTTCTGGAAGAGCACTTCATGTGACAAAAGAAGAAATTAAGAGTGAAAACAACTACATTTCCTGGATGATTGTAGATTGTGGGGCACAGCTAAAACATGGAATGCTGACTGACAGCTGGTCTCTGTGACCTCGAGTCTGTGGCCAACCAAAACTTTACTGAACTACCCAAATATTTTTGAATGTGTCCTATGGGTGTGTCCTCATCAGCAGAAAAGAAAACAAGCTGCCCACTTGTTATGTAAACACTGGTCCTTGCTTCATTCCACAACAGTTTGCAGATGTCTTCCCTTGAAACAGTCTAAAACTTACCAAGCACACTTCCTTTGTTTGCATCAAGATATTTTACAAGCACTGTTTGGTTTGGTTTGGTTTTGCTTAAACACAGTTTATTATTGAGGTAATGACATAGAAATAATCTAGATTATGTTGTTATTTCAATGATCTCTAATAGTTTTTCCCCAATTTTTTTTTATCATAGATAAAGCATCAGGAATTAAAAAAAATAAAATTTAAAAAATAAAACCAAGCACATCTATAGAGGCTGATGGTGTTTCTGCACAGTATGATGGTTTTAGCCCATATAATCAGTGTCTCCAAATTCAGTATGTGGGTATGTGAACTTGTCTTTTGACCTCAGACTTCTCCATCACCAAGAGTTCTCATGTTTTGTGATGATGTTTGGCAGTTGACAATGATAATCATAAAAAAGTGGTCTACTCAGGAGAGATTCAGAGAGTTGTACCTCCAACGAGTTCATGTCTCTATGGGTATTATATCTAGACTCTAGAGTGAAAAGGAATTCCATCTATACATTGAGAAGGGGCAAAATATTAACAGGTGAATTTAAAAACTGACCACACGTAAAACCTCCCATTGTTACATATTACACTAAAGGCTATTGAAGGGATTTATGCTTTACTTGTATGGTATAGACTCCTAAACTAAATCTTTTTTGTTTGTTTGTTTTGTTTTTGTTTTATTGTTTTGTTTTTTTTAAGACAGGATTTCTCTGGGTAGCTTTGCACCTTTCCTGGAACTCACTCTGGAGACCAGGCTGACCTTGAACTCACAGAGATCCACCAGCCTCTGCCTCCCGAGTGCTGGGATTACAGGCAGTCTTATATAGAGACCTGATTCAGCCACTTACAATTTATCTAACGCTGGATAGCTCAGTTAATCTGTTTAAATATCCAAAGCTTGAGGATGCTAAAGAAACAACAGATGACTCCTGAAGGCTCACCAGGTGCTGCATTTTATAATCTGTACATTCTGTCATCTAATTGTCACAAAGATCCTACAAACAAGTTCTGTGTTATTATTTCTGTGTTATAGATAGTGAAACTGAGACCTAACAGAATTATAATTTTAACCTTATTGAATGGCAGGAACCACAAAACTACTTCAGAGAACAATGCCTGAGAATAGCAGGAGCAGCCCTCCTTGTGGCAAGACCCCTGGAGATTCTGATCCACTTGACAAGTACCAGTGGACAGTTTGCTGCATAATTCTGGGTACACCCCAGGAGCATGTGTGCTATGTGTGCTCCTTGTTGTCACCATGCTAGCCATACTGCTGGCCTGAACAAGTTATAGCACCATGAAGTTTCATGAAACATATTTGCACAACTATGCTGGAAAGAATGATTTTAACCAAAAGAGCTTTAAAGAAATGCCATTAAACAGATGTTATCAGGAGCTAATAGAAACATTCAAGCAACAGGGAGTGAAGCAGAATCACAGAAATGCACTGTTCCCTCATTTCTAATAGCTGTGCTAATACTCCAAGAAGTTAAGAGAGATAGACATAAGAACAAAAGATAAGCAATGTCAACTATTAAGAGTGAGTCTCCAGGTTAAGCTGCCTATAGGATAAATGGAAAAACCTAGCATGCCCCCAGAAGGGATAGAATAGTATAAAACATAGAATGGATTGATCCAGCTCTGGTGGGTGAGTTGATCATGAGAGCCCAAACCCTACCAGATGACATAGATATAAATATTAACCACAAGGGACAAAACTATCCCTCACCCTGCATGACACTGTAACCGAGTATGATGCCAACTGCACATACTGTCCTACCTGTAGGTGTGCCTACTCAGAAAACTTCCTTTTTAGTTTGCAAACCTGCTTATGCTTCTGACAAAAGAGATATAGATCAAAAAGGTAATGGCTACCAGTGGAAGAGCTGGGAAATAGGAGGGAAGAGAGGCAGGAAACAAATTGGTAATTGTTGTAACCATTTTTTGAAACTTAGAAAGTAGAAGCGGGTTGGAAAATTGTTCATGCGAACCATTGAAACTTTATAAGTGATGATGGCTTAAGCTATCAGGGGCCACTTGCTTGGACAACAGATGGTCACAATCCTTTCTTGGTATCAACTCCACACATCCACCCCAAGTCAATGAACCCATCTGGAGCAAGACTACCAGCAATTTAAAATACTTACCAAGCATTTATTTATTGCTTATTGTCTGTGGATCCTTGTTGAGGTAATGCTTAACTACAACATGTTTTTACACATTCATGACTATCCTTCCAATATCCTCTTTACAAACAAGGAAACTGAGACACAGGTTGATTGCCTACTAAATGTCATGGTCAGTGAGTATTTGGAAGGGGTTTGAACATATCCAACATAATTCCGAACACACTGCAAAACCACTACTACTGACTCTTAGGGCTGCTGTAAACATGGGATAACCTCACGATTATACATGTATGAATGATTTTTTAAAAAGAAGTTAGTGTTATTATGAGTTTATTTAGTTAGATTGTGAGAAATCTTACCTAATTTGTGGGTGAATCTGAACTACAAGTGGTACTGGTAGCAGGCTTGTTTCTAAAATATAGCTTTTCATTGTTAAATTTTGAAAACTAGCAGGAAAACTGCTGATTGAGAACAGAGTAAGTAAGAGAAAGAATAGAAAATGGTGTCAGACAGCTTTCCAGTCTCAGGGAGCCTTGTAGACCATTAGAAATACTGATGATTGTTCTGAGTAAGATTAAAAAAAGGTCATTGGTAAGTTTTGAACAAATTTATAAAACGATCTGACTTAAACATTTTAACAGGATCACTCTATCTACCTTATTGAGAAGAGAATGGTAGGGGAATAAGGAGAGAGAAGACCGTAACTGCTATTTCCTAAGGCTGAAAGAGTTAGGTAAATTTCCTAGGGCCTGTCAAAGAGTCAGTGGATATCAAGCAGGCTTTCTAACTCAAGCCTGCATGAGTTAACCATGTATAATTTTGATGAGATAATAATGATGAAGGCTTTGAAGTCCTTTTGGATCCAAACACAAAATATAATCCCTTGAAAAGAATCTCTGGCCAGAAAGAACTTCCCATACATTTAAAGAAAATTTTTATAATTTTTTAAAAGTCCTAATTATTGGAAAAATATTATTGGAGCTGATTCAACTGCTGATCCTGTATGTTTGTAACCCAGAGATAGCACAAAAACCATTCCCTGATAAAGTGGATTTTTTTTTAACCAGAAAATACCCCATAACCACATGAATTAGTGTTATGTTTTCTGTCAGAATTAGCTCAAGACATAATTGGCTCCAAGAAATATTTCCTGCATGAACCCCTGGAAATAATATATAAGGACATTTGAACCAGAAACACGGTCATTCCAAGACAAAAATTACTCCATACCCAATTTAGTATCTGCCAGATAAATATTAGCGAGAATAATTAATAAATGACATTAACAAGTGTCTTACTTTTTTCTGTAGAGCTTCTAAGAATCAACAATGACATGACATTATATCCACTGACTATGTCAAAGTCATCATGTGCTTCTGAAGTCTGGCAGTAATGTCAGAGAAAAGATTGAAGCCTCAGAATAGCAATGAGCTTCCTGGAAGCACCAAAATCATACAAGACTATCCTAGTCAAAATAGTTAATATTAGCTGCAATAACAAATAGTTCTTAAGTTTCAATACTGTAAACTTCATATAAATTAATTACTCTTTTTCCTAACAGCCTAATATGGGCTGAGTGGTTCTCACTGGTAGATGTCTTCCAAGCAATAACCCACCTAAGTGGGATGTTTAAGAACTCTGTCTTGAAATTCCACACTTGGAAGGATTCTTGTTATCTTCTTCCATATCAATGTGTACTTTAAGATAATATATGTGAGCACACATGCGTGTGTGTGTGTTATAAAAGTCTCTTTACTATGTCTTTCTTTCCCATTAGAGTAGGTTTAACATAAGGGAGATGTTATTTCTATTGAAAACCATATACCCAATACCTAGATCTGTTCTAGGCACTAAGTACTTCTAAAATAAATATTTGTCAAGCAAATGATAGAAAATGACCTTTGGAATATATTAGGATTTGTTCAGCCAGCTTTTATTGAGAATCAACTATAAGCTAACCATAGTTTTTTCTCATTTTTACCTGAAAACTGCCACCATTCAGCACTTACAGGAATGGTGGTGCATCTCAGTACCTGCTCCCCACTAAAGTTCCATCACCACAAGAAAACACCACCAATACCTCACCCAAGTATGCCCACAAGCACTCAAGCTGCTTTTCCTCCAACGTCCCTACTCCATGTCTCCTCAGTAACTCGGGCTTACAAATCTCAGAAATCTTTTTAACAGTTCTCTCAGATCTCATTAGTTACTAAGCCCAACAGATTTGACCCATGAAAGATCTCTTGAATTCATCCTTTTCTTCCTTGTCCTCCTGCCACTCTCCTAGTTGAGGTTTTCATTACTTGTCACCTGACCTAATTCAATAGCCTCCCAGGGTGTCTCTTCACTTTTATTCTCTCCCTCTTCCAATCTACTTTACACATTGCAGCCAGAGTAATTGACCCAAAGGGCAGTTCACTCCCCTAGTCAAAAACCTTCAGTGACTCCCCATTTTTAACCAAAAAGAGCAGCAAACCCTCAGCCTGGAATTCAAAAGCCTATGTAATCTGGCCCCAATTTATTTTATATTTTCGTCTTATTTTATACTCCTCCTCCTCGTAGCCAAACTGGTTTTGTTTTCATTTCCAGAACTTGCCTTGCACTTCATTACTTAAAAGCTTTACTCATGTTCTCTTTGCAAAGTCTGACCTCCCTTCCTTCCCATGAACCTGCTGTTTCCTCTCACCTCCCTCCACAGGGAGCTTCAGGTCGAACCATGTGGGTGTTTCAAAAATTGAATGGATAGGATTTTGTGACTCAGTAATTCATTTCTAAATATCTTGGTTAGAGAGGCTCCTAATTTTGTGCTTTTCTAAAAAAGCCACTCCTCCTTTATTGATCCATACCTACTATGTATTTTATCAGTAATTATTCAATGTGACTATGTCTCCTCTTCCTAGTTCTCTTCACTTGGGGTTTTTGGTTCTTTTCTGCATTGAATTTTGCTGTAATATATAGATCAGGAGTTACTACATTAAAAAAATCCAAAATTTATTTTCTTAAGCAAGTGCTTCCATTTTTTTGTTGGTTGAAAATATAGAAAATCTTGAGGGTTTTTTTTGTTTTTAAGACTTATTTATTATGTATATAGCATGTATGTCTACAGGCCAGAAGAGGGCGCCAGATCTCATTACAGATGGTTGTGAGCCACCATGTGGTTGCTAGGAATTGAACACAGGACCTCTGGAAGAGCAGTCCGTGCACTTAACCTCTGAGCCATCTCTCCAGCCCCTTGAGGGGGTGTTTTAATTTTAGTGGTTTATGCTTACCAAGAATAATGGCATATATATATATATATACTTATATCACAAAAACTAGCAAAACTCATCTCATTTACCACCTGAATTTTTCATTCACTCACAGTTATTTAGGCTTCCACAAACAGAATTTTGCAATAGAAGACTGTCACGTAGTAATCCATAAAACTTAGCTTCAATGATCTTAAAATTTTGCCTTTTTTTTTGAAACTAAGAGCTTCTGCTTTTGACCAGGAGCAAGTAAATGGACTAGACACCACATCATCATATCAGGTGACAAGGAACTATGCAACCCAACACAACACATGAAGCAAACATTCACAGACATTAAACCACTCATAGCCTATGATAGTGACTATGCAAACAAAGGAGCAGGTGGGTACATTGTATGATTTTCTGCCTTTCAAATCTTAAGGTGACAGCTTTGTAAAGCTTGAGAGATGGAGATCAAAGCATGAGATATATGGATAACTCACCTATCATAAAAGAATCCAAATAAGCAAATAACTCCCTGAGCTCTTTAGAAATCCTACACATGTTAATAATTTTGATTAAGTATTTTTTGTTATTGTTGTCATTGTTGCTGAGAAAATAATTTGGGATAAAGAATATTAATGTGATTTGTGAAGTGAATAATTCTAAGAGATCAAACAGGGATAATACACATTTGGGGTTTAACCAGGCAAATTAGACCTAAATGAAAATTTATGATTTTTCATAGTGACTCAGGACAGGCCATATAGTGCCATTAACATGGATTTAAGCCTAGAAAAGAATAAAAGCCACAGTATGTAAGTCATAAAAATTTTAAAAAATAAATAGGGCAGAACAAGGAGATAAGCAAAATTAAGCAGTATTTTAATGTAATAATCAGTTTATTTTAAAGAAAAGTAAAATTCTACAATATAGCATTTATAATGTCTAGCATCCAATAAAACAATTGCAAAACATGTGAAAAGGGAGACATGATGGCAATAAAGATAGACTCCGAAATAAGACAGACAGAGAAAATCTCTACAGTTGCTACTAAAGTATGTCTTAAAATAAAAAAAAAAAATTGAGAATATTAGTGAAAGGAATTGAGGGAAGAAAAGTGACAATGTGGATAAAATGCAGCATTAGAAATAAAATGTCCATGGGACGTCATTCATGAAAAAGTTTTGCATCTGAAAGACTAGTTAAAGGAGCTATGCAAATGGAACAATGTACACGGAAGGACTGAAGATGGCTAACATAGAAAGTCTCCAGAAATATTAAACAGTAGAGGTGCTAAATGTGATAAAAGCTGAAAACTCAGACACGGGAAACTAAAAAACTTCCAAACAGAATAAATATGAAATACCAACAACATGATCTAGTATAAAAACACGAAAAGTCAATAATGAAATATCATCTTGAAAGCATGAGATTGAAAAAAAGTTACAAATGAGGATTAAGGATAACTATTGAGGACATCTACTGTAGGTTAATCTCGTTAGAAAATTATATAGCAGGATATTCTTGGTTTACTGAAAGTGGTGAAAACCTCGTCAACCTGGAACTCTATGATTTTTAATACTATGTCATCATGAAGAAAAGGAAAAATTAGCATACATATCATTCAGTCATTGCTGAAGCAATTAGTTATGTGTGGGTATTTCCCAAATAACTACACAAAGAGATAAAGGAGGGATTTTGTGGGGATTTTTTTGTTGTTGTTGTTCATTTCTGTAAAACTGGGGTATGTGCTATTAAAAATTCCAATTATATTGGAAAGTTGGCTATATTTAAATGTTTTTATCCTTACATTTTATTTATTTAATCACAAAATTGTTTTCAATCTGGCACATCGTGATTCTTTCACTCACAGGGAAAAGAACTAAATTAATACAATTTATAAAGTCATAGAGCTCATGAGGATGTAGAGCACTGGAGTAAAAACCTGAGCCTGTTTCAGCTGTTTAATTCATAAGATCTGACTGCACCCTTTGGTAGTCAAAGCACCAGGATTATACCCCAAATGGGATCCTTACAAAAGATATGTTTCAGGGTCAACATTGGCAACTGCATTCTTGGATTTGCAGGCATCATTGTATCTATTATTTCTATTCATTTACAGCTTCCTCCTATGTTCAGCTTACAAGGGAACATAATGCTGGAATGATGTCACAGAATGCCCTAGCAAAGTTCTGAAAACCTTAATTCATAAATGGATAAACTTTATGTCTCTTTTCATCACACTTAATCACACTAGATGTTTTGTGAAGATTTAATTTCATTTTCTTACTTACTTTCAAAGGAGCTTGAAGGATAAGAATGCCATATTGAAGAAATTATAATTATTGTTATTTCTATTATCACTTTCTTAATATTCATTTATTTATTTATGTGGAAGGGGACGAACACAAGTCACAGTCCATTTGGCAGTCCAAGGATACTTGAAAGAGTCCTTTTTGCATTTGTGCTATAGGTTGGCCTTCAACTTGCAATACTCCTGTTTCTGCCTCCCTACTGATGTAATTATAGGTGTACACTACTGCATTAGGCCAGAAAATTATGTTTATATGGAATAAATAATGATTCAACATAAATTAGTTATTAATTTTTATGTGCATAATAGATGCAAAATACTATGTACATAGAATGTAATATCCTTGGCATAAATATTTATCCTAGCCTTAATATCACCAGAGTCTTCTTTACTGGATTTTTGGTTTTTCATAGTAGAAGGATTTAAAAATGGGGGATTTGGAGAGAGTAAAGAGAAGGTAGAAATGATGTAATTATATAGTAATAGAAGAAAAATGTATGTATTTTCTATTATTGAAAAACGTAATTTCAGTAAGTGGACTCTAATGGCTGGTGAAGTGGTCCAGAGGTAAAGGGGCTTACCATCAAGCCTGAGGCCTGAGTTCAACCTCAGGGACCCTTACAGTGGAAGGACAGAACTGACACTTGCAAATTGTCTTCTAACACTCATGCACTCTGGTGAGCACACACACACATGCATGCATACACACGCACATACGTATGACCAAACAAATAAGTAAAAGTTACTTTAAAAAACAGACTAACAAAAGAAAATAGTTAATTGGAGGTTTATGTTAGAGAATCTGTTAGACATTATAGGAAGAACAAAGGCCTTCAGGACCTTTGCTTCTTGTAGATTTACTGAAGGGAGTAAAACTACCTTCTTTCAGGGTGATGGAGACTGGGGGCACAAAAGTTACAATCCACCCATCTGGGATACTTAAGAGAAGAATGTTTAAACTTATTGTTATCAAATTAACCTTGTCATTGGGTAAGATTTGTTCTGTGCAGATTAGCCATCAGGATTCATGGAAAAAAGAAAGAAAGAATCACACTATTTACTGTTTTGTTAGCCTCAGTGCAGGGAAGAAGAGTTCACTGAAGTGCTGACAGTGGTTACCTTTTAGTCTTGTGACCAAGAAGGAGAACCAACATAACTGATGATCCGTTGGCATCAGATTGCCTTTTGGTCTTGTTGACTTTGGAACAGTTTCAAGCTCTTGACACTGGTTTGTCTGTAACTTTCCAATTATTTGTTCCCCTGTCTGTCAGAGGCCAATGATAGTTTGTTTTTAACCTAGAAATGAAAGGCCAGAGCTCTAAATGAGACTGAAGAGTTTCCTCATCAGCTCTTGAAATATTTTCCTTTTTAATGTCTTAATTCCCAATCTATGAGAATATTACCGGCCACCCATCATGCCGTTTGTCTCAGAGACAACTGACATATTGACATTCAAATCTCCTAAATGATGCCTGGGAAAGAGAGGGCTGTAGAGGACCCTACCACCCCTGCTGTTTCCCTCCATCCCTGTCAAGAGTATCCCTTTGTGGAAAGTAAATGTAGAGTAGTAATTTTTGTTCCCTTCTTAAAAAGAGACACACTATTACCAAAGAGTAAGTTTGGAGCAAAACATGACAAAAAAGAATTAGAAATTATAAAGAGTTGGGAGAGAGTTGTGACTAAGATTTGGTCATGAAAGAGGAATTAGAGGCTTGTAACAGAAGCAGTCCTCCAGCTGCTCTTGTGCCTGAGTATGCCTCATGAATAAAGGCCTTGGATGCCTTCCTCCTAACTGTCTTTCCAAGAACGTTTGTAAAGGAACAGCCTTTGAGAATAAAAGCATCATCTTTCTTTGGGACAAGAGAGATGCTTGCTCCACATTATAGAAATCAATGTCTATAACCAGAGCATAGTCAGCGAGGTTTACCCAGCTTTGTGAAAATGTGGCGCCCTAATCTCAGGATTCCTTGTCACTGCACCCAAGCTCTTTTCCCTTGTCATTACATCCTGGAAAAACAGAGCATGGACACACTGTCAGTGTGGGTGGTATAGCTCGCTCCACAGCTGTGAATAATAGGATGTCTTCCTTCTCTGTATTATAGACTAAGTTCTGGAGCAGAAATAAGCCATTCCTTATTTCCCCATTTGAGAAGTTGATCTCATCTCACAGTCTGTTTACTCTCTCATCAGAAGCTTTTGCTCTCCACAACTGTCTAGTAACAGAGACAAGCTACTATTCTGCCCCTGTATGTCTTTTGTTCGTGTGGAGGTGCCATCTAACAATGTCCTCAAGATGACTAGGTTGCTGCTTTTGGTAGTTACGACAGTTTCAATCTGCTCTCATCATGCCACACCCCGCGATAGCCTGCTGCCTAAAGAACACATGTACACACCTTAGTAGAGCAAAGGTGACATACCCACATTCCACTCCCAGGCTTGGCTAACCCAGTCAGGAGGGGGCATCCAAGCCCACCTGTGGATAACCGAGGGGCAGGTGGTAAATGTGGGATGAGAACCATCCCTGGTGGACTGCTTGTGGAGCTAAGGATGATTCATTTACTAGAAGGAATTGTTACTTAGGTAAGATATTTATACAGTATTCAAAATTAAATGTCCATAAACTTCAAGAACTGGTCTCAGCATTGGCTAGCTGAGTTGTATGACTATTTGGTAAGTTCACAAATTTAGAGAGTGGGACTTTCCTAATGGCAGAAGAACATATACACATTGAATTAGTCAATATAATGCACAAGTAATAGACAGGAGAGCTGGAAATTGCACTGACAGCTGAGGTGGGCTAACTAACTGTAGTCTTCTCTGAACTTTAAGCGAGTTTCTGAGTGGATGCTGTAAGTATGAAGAAAACTTAATAGAAAGAGCCATGAGGAGAAGGAGGTTTCTCTACTTTACCCTTAAGACATGCATTCACTTCCCACCCTGGCTCCTGCCATCTGGGGATCCCCAGTTTTTTTATTATTTTAAAAATTTTATATGTATGTCTGCATGAGAGAATGCCACATGTGTGCAAATGCCTGAGGAAGCTAGAAGACATCAGATCCCTTGGAGCTGGAGTTACAGGTGGTCGTGTCAACCTGACATGGATGTTGGGAACTAAACTCAGGTCTTCTCCAAGAACAGTCACAGCTTTTAGACACGAAGCATCTCTCCAGCCTCAGAGAAAAGATTTTAAACACTGATTTTTTTTTTAACTTTTGGGTTATGGGGAAATTCATTTGTAATTTATTGTGATACACATAGATTTGTTTATTATGATACTCCTTTTTTTTAAGTTCTTAATGGATGATATAAATTAACAAGAAAACTTGAAATACAAAAGTCATTCTGGCCTGCCACCAATATGAATATAGTGTCTATAAAAGTGCTTCTGTTAAGATCTGACACTTCGAGGGCTGAGTGATGTTTCCATGGGTTAACAACACTTTCTCTGCAACCATGAGGACCTGAGTTTTAGTCACTATCACCTATGTGAAAAGCCAGACATGTCTGTCTGTCTGTAGCTTCAGGACTTTTGGGGTTAGACACATGGTTCCTAGAGCCATTTTCTGTTCAGTGAGAGACTCTATCTCAGAGTAATAATCTGGACAGTGATAGAAGAATACATTTAGTGTCCTCTTCTGACTTCCACATTCCTGCACGTGGATGTGACCAGTTCCATACTCAACACACACACACACACACACACACACACACACACACACACATACACACACACAACTATATACACATATACACACACACTAACATGCATACACTCACATTCACACACATATATACATACACACACTAACACTCATACACTCATACACAAATATATACATACATATATACACACTAACACTCATAACACACACACACACACACATACAGAAGAGTTAACAGGTTAAAGGAGTGTACTTGAAAGATGAAAATGGTATAAGATAGAGAGGATAGTTTTTTTTTTTTTTTTTCAATAACACCCAGAAATTAAGCAAAGACTGATTGATTTCTCTGTGGGCTTTCTTTTCTGTCTAATTTCTTATTGTGACCCATTAAATTACATCAGCTTTTATAGAAATGAAAATGAAAACTAAGTGTTCTATCATCAATTCTGATTTCTAATCTTCTACACATTTCTATTAATCTTCAAGAGAATCCTTAACCTTTCATTCATTTAGGATAAATGAGAGTGTTCAACCCATTTTACTGCTGAATACACCAAGAGTTTTAAAAACTAGAATAAATCACACAGGTGATATTAGTATAAACCTTGGAATTTGAAATTTGACATTGTCTCTGAACTCACAGAAAATGTAACCTCCCATTAATAACATTTAATTGACAACTCTGTAACATTATTACACATATGCACTTGCAATTACATTTAATCTACTATTAAAGTCTAACTCATGAATACAGAAGTAACCTCTATTTGAAATGTTAATGATGCTGTTTGTGATATATTGTGATATATATGATTCTGGAAAGTTAAATATGTGTCATTCAAGATGTCAGACATAAATATAGAAATGAGTCTAAATGAATGCTGTTTTTTATCACCAACTAAATTATAAACGCATTAAAGACAGATCTTTGAAAATTGCTTTCTAAAATCAAATGTGCATGTATTACCTCTGTTTACTCTGCTCCAGGTATAGGAATTAATAGTCCTAAGACACAGAGTATCTGGATATTTGTGCTATGTAACTGAAACCTGCCATATTAATTGTTTCTTTTAGAAATACAGATAATGAAACCCACTGATTGTCTTTGTTCCAAGCAATGGATTTTAATTACATTTGGAAAATGTAATTAATAATAATTACATTATTACAACTACACAATATTAATTACAATTACATTAGAATAAAGAACTCTAATTTCATGTGGAAAAAATAGAAGTGATTTTAAAGCTCAGGGCGTTCTTTCAAATTCTAAGTAGCTGTATAAAAATTATTTCTATTCTTTTAAGATTACATATTTTGTCTTTTCACTCATTTGACCTCAAAATGCCCTAAGTATAATATACACTTACTTCATCTCCAATCCACACAGATAAAGAATATCATTAGTCAGAAAAATCTTTCAGATGAGTTTCTTTTACTTGGATCTTGAATGGTAGAGAAAGAACATTGTTGTCTCACAGCTGTATTGATAAGTTTATTTGAATGGATGGTTACAATGGTTGAGGTGGTAGATCAGATTGTTGTCTCTAAACACTGTAAAGGGAAGTTAATTTTTTTCTTTAGACTTATGACCAGAGAATCAGTTTAATTTTAAAATCAGATTCTTATCTGGGGATGATACAAAGAGATAATAGTCTTTGGGAGTACTAAACAAAAACAGTCTGCCATTCTGGTTTGCTTTTATTTCCACTCAGCCTTCAAGTTGTTCGGTTAGCTCTACAATATTCTTGGTAGTGACGCTGTTCCATAGAATGTCCCAGCCTTGGATTACCATTTCATGGATGTAATACTGCACAGTGTCCTTATTCTTCTGCAATTGGTAAACTTGAACTTTTGGAAAATTCTTAGATTTCCAAGATAGAATAAGAGCAGAAAGTCCAAGTTCAAGGAGGAAAGAGAACTTTTCATGTATTCAAGTCAGTCCCTATCTTAGAGGCTTAGAGATTGCCCCACAGTTCCAAGTATAACCAGATCAATGCATCATATAAAAGAAAGTCATATAAACTCTTAAGGGGGTGCTATACTAATAAACAAATAACAAAAAATGACAGTTAATATGACCTGAAATTCTGAATAACTGAAGATTTGTAATTTAGACTACTGTTCTAGATGCTAGTGCTCTATGACATTCTTTATATTTGCAGAATTATTAATTAAGATGCTAAAGCTGTCAGGATCAGTTAGAAGAAATGAAGACAGAAAAGAGAACCATCATATCAAACCCTTTCCTTCCAAGAAAAGTGTATTTACATTATGTATAAAACTCAACCTAAGCATGAGCTGAACAAGAACAACAACAACAACATGTTAACATGGACAGGAGAAAGCTCATGAGCCTTCAATCTTACACAAAGTGCTGCAGGCAACTAAAAAATGCTGAGAACAAGAGAAACCGTTTCCCCAGAGAGAGCACACCAACTGATTACCTAATATCAAATGGTCAGCTTTCAACAAGACATAAAGTAACATTATATAGACTGATAGGTAGTATTTAGGACTGTGTGTGTGTGTGTGTATGTGTGTGTGTGTGTGTGTGTGTGTGTGTGTGTGTGTGTGTAACAACAATTAATGAAAAGACAGGCCATGAATTTGAAACAGTGCAAGGAAGGGAGGAGGGATATAAGGGAAGGTTTGGAGGTAGGAAAGGGAAGCTAGAATTGGTGTGATGATGTGATTATATTATGATCTCAAAATAAAATAAATTTCATAAAGCAGATTTTTAATGGAAAAATAACCAAAGGTTGAGGACACCAAAGGTCATCTACACTAAAAGTGTACATTTCATCTATCTCACATCTAATTTTCGATATTCCATAACATAAGCATATTGCAGAAGTTGAATATCTGTATTAGCTGGGAACCAGATTCTCTCCCATGTATCTCAGATCCTCATATGGCATTAATCTGAATATATTTCAATATCCATTTGATTTTAGCACTATTGTTATACAGCTCCTTTTTGTAATACTTAAACGTGTGTGTGTGTGTGTGTGTGTGTGTGTGTGTGTGTGTGTGTGTGTGTGTTAGTGAAGATTGAACCCAGGGCCTCATACATGCTAAGCAAGTATTACTGAGCTATCTCCCCAGCACTACACTACATTCTTTATTATAATAAAAAAGAAAATATCAAAATTAACACAAGAACACAAATATGTTATTTAAAATGGAGTCTTTGCACATGAAAGTGGCCTTTTGTGATGGCATCAGCTCTACCCACTTTGATGCTGTCATGTCATCTGATTTAGCTGGCTGGCTTAATGGCCACCTTTATTCATGAGAAAAAATGTTAAAGTAAAAGTTAGGGAATGTCAAACTCAATTGATAAGGTAAATGAAAAGAAAACTGTGGACAAATTCCTAAAGTGGGACCTTTAAGTGGTTTGACGGGCCCAATATAAATGAAAATGTTGGCATCCTTTTTCAAAGTTTGTAAGAATTTCAACAAAAAAGGACAAAAACACTAAACCAGATTCAAGGCTCTTCTGAGTGTGGGGCTCTGTTTTATGGCTAAAGAGGCATATTCATGGGACCAGTAATCTTCAGTGGACACAAGTCACCAACACAAAAGGTTTGGTTTAGCTATCATTCAAGAAAAGTGATATAGGTAAAGATTCATTCAAGAGATAGTTGGGAGAATTGTGATAATTATGTGATTAAAATGCACCACCTGATAGCTAGTGACATGCTACATGTATTTACTGTGTAAGAAGAATGTTGGTGGCTTAATAGACACCGCTAATTGAAATGAGCCTGAGTAGTATGTAGCATGCACGCTGACTAGTTTCTACAAGTAATTTAGAATTCAGCAGAATAATGTGAAGTCTTTTACTACTTAATTAAACTTCTGTAATGCCTGTTTTACCAAGATGAATAAAATACATAAATTGTATGAGATGACATCCAAGGCACACAAGAGAGAGAAATGTAAAAATCAGAACAGTGGGTACATTAAACTGATTCTTAATAATTGAAACCAATTTAATCATTTGAGATTGTTTTATTCCAGCTGACGTAATACTGTAGCAGTTAGTTATATTCTAATTATAACCTGTTTCATTTTGCTCTGCCTTTCTAGTTAATTATTACAGTCAATTTGTAAAATGACATGGTTCCACATTTGCATAGGTCACTATTAAATAAATGAATAGCTGAAATTACTCTAGCATTGAAGTGTCAACTTTGGTAGAAGTCAAGAGGACTTCAAATGTTCTTCTAACACCCCTTAATGTGTTAATGACCACTATTAAACTGCAATTAAAAGGCCAGGAAAATGCATGAAACAGTTAATAGAAAAATAGCACAGATACAATTAAAATGATTCTGGAATTTTTTTTTGACTGATAGAAAATAAAGTGATATGCTGTAAAAACTGTAGTGTGAATCTATTTCTAACTCAAGGCAGAGTTGACAGTTTAATGATAACAAATCATAGGCTGCCTTTTTTGGGGGGAGCACTAAACGTCAGCTTAAAATTAACATCAGTAGTAAACAAGACAATGTGGTGATTTTACCTTGTATTTAAATTACTACTTATTATGGTACTAAATAATAGCTTTAAATAACTTGGTGTCCAGATTACTGATATACAGTGTATCTGTGGGGAAAGAAAAGACAGTGCTGAAAGATATGTTTAAGGTTTTGTCATTCTAAATAAAGGATAAACGTATGTCTTTGCAGTGCAAGCCTCATTAAAGTTGCCCATGAAACCTTTTGCTGAATCTCTTCTGTGCTGAAACCTCCACATTGTCATTAGAGTATTTCACTCACCCAAGTAATAAGCAAGGATGATCCGCTTAGAAAGCATCACCCAGGGTCAGGGATGCTGTTTAACCCAAGAATATACTAGAAAAACAATAAGAAAGTAAATGAAAATTGCATATGAGCATCAGCACTGGCAAACAGCAATTCAAAAATGGTCGTGCTTTTTTAGTTATGTTGTACTTAATGTTTTTCACCAAATTGACAACATTTCTTTTTATTGTCTAGATTCTCCAAAATGTGAAATCACAGAAATTTCTCATCTAATGTCATTTATTGAATACAAGCCAAGGATATACAAGTGTTGAAGTAGCCTCTAGTAGGTCTATCCCTGAGTGTGATAATGACCTGCTGCTGTGACTACCATAGTGGAAAACATGCACCACACCTGTAGTCAAGGTAGTATATTCAGAAATCCATACCTATATCTTTCTCTCATGACTATGTAAATATGTGAGTCAGTATTAGATTTTTTAAAAAATTTTATTTAATCATCTCTGTGTGGATCTGTACATAAGAGTGAAGGCGGCCTTGGAGGCCAGAGGTATGGAGGTCCCTAGAGCTAGAGTCACTGCTGTCTATGATTTGCCTGGTGTGGGTACTAAGAACTTGGTTTGTGTCATCCAAACAAGCAATCTGTGCTCTGAAACACTGATTGCTCTCTCTAGCCCCAGCTGCTGGATTTTTGTCTTGAACTATCTGTTGTCTTAATTCTGCTCTTAAATTCTTATATAAAGATCATTATCATTTTAGACAGATCATGATCAATTCATGATCAGTCATGATCAATTCATAACTAATATTGGATTCTTGGTAATGGCAACCACCTAGTCATCTCTGAAGATTTATTTTGATGACTGATGAAATATGGCTTTGGTGTTATATGCCAATGGTGCATAATATTTATGAATTTTTACTATTGAATACATCAAAATATCTCTTGACCCAGCTTTAAATATAACTACTTCATAAAATCATAGCATAAAATTATTCAAATACTTTCTAGTGGTCTGAGAACCAAGTATCTGTTTTATTACCCAGTCAAAAATTCTTCACAAGCACCCTTGTGGTTTTCACAAAGTCTACACAATCAATATGCCATTTGTAAGCTCTTTCTCAAACTTATGACCAGAAGTGAGCAGGAGGAGTTTTGGAGTATTTCCAACATGATACATCCCCTCTTAACAGGGTTAGAGTGGAGTAATTTTACCTAGTTCAGAACGATTTAAAATGTATATTTTTTAATTTAAATTGGTGTTTGAGGGCTGGAGAGATGGCTCAGCCATTAAAGGCTAGGCTCACAACCAATAATATAAATTGGTGTTTGAATATCTCCCACATAACTTGTTATGTTTAACTTTAAAGAATAATTAATTGGCAATCCTATATATAAATTATAAGCTATCTTCAACAAAAAGAATTTTTTTTGGTAATTGGTATCCTAAAATGTGAAAGGAGAAAAAGCCATGAAGTAGCTACATTTGTGAGTATAACATGTCACATGTGAATCAAAGCAACAAGATTATCTATTTGAATGCCACTCTTCCCATGTACATAAAGTGGCAAATGTGATAAAGTTATGTTTTTTCCTACGTCCCAGTCTCAACAGCTTTTTATCATGGCTTATTCCATGAGAGACCGTTCTCACTTGCTTGTTCTCACATTCTCACAAAGAATCTAGGAGCAATTGTAGTTTTTGTGTATTTTTTGGTTGTGGTTTTGCCAGATTAAGACAAAGAAAACAGAAGGTGTTGACCACGTAGACAGAGCAGGTGGAAGGGCAAAGGTGACAGGATTCTACCCCTAGTCACAGAGCTTAACATAAGGAAACTAACAGCCATTTGAGAATCAGAGGGACATTAAACAGCCAGATTTTTATTAATTTTTTTCCAGAAAAGATAAAACTAGTTGAAGTAGGTGTAATTCTATCTACAAAAACATTGTTTGGACTGCAGAGAGAACTATTGTAGCTAAAATGTGATTTTTAATAAGAAAATTCAGTAACACATAGATAAAACCTTTGTCTCTTTGTAATTTATAAAAGTAATAATGTAAAACTCTGGATTTCTGTTATCATCACAATAATTTCATAGTATGTCAGAAAGCTGTCTCTATGTAAAAGGGAAATAAAGTCTCTTGTGGGGTTTGAGAATGTGGGATGGGAGTAGCATGGAAGCCAAGGAATATTAAGGTACTACACAAATGAACTTTGTGCTGCTGGTAACAAAATTGTCTGAACAAAATTGGGAACTGTTATAACAAAACCTTTTGTCATTTTGAGTTTGGGTAGTGATAATCTGAGAATAGTACAGTTATATGATGATAAAAAAGGAAAAGGAAGACATCAGAAAGGAGGAGTTGGCCAAAGAGCACAGATGGTGAGAATCGGGTAATAGAACCAATGTCCTGCCAGTGAGCATGTCATGGTAGCACATGGCCTAAAAGTCCAGTACTCAGTAGACTGAGTCATGAAAACTACCAATATTCCACGTTCGTCTTGAGCTACAATGTGAGACTCTGTCACCCAAAATCAAGAGAAAGAGACAGAGATAGGGACAGAGAGAAAAGCTGGCATGGTATGGTGGTTGTACATGCTTATAATTCCAATACATCAGAGGCAGAGGTGGGAGGATCACTTCAAGTTCCAGGTCAACCATTCAGTGTAATGATACCAGGCCAGTCAGAGTGAAAAGTATTTATCATTTACATTTATGTTGTAGAGAAGAGGAGAAATATTAAACTACTGAATTACTGAATTACTGAGTCACTCTCTTGTTGAAATAAAAAATGAATCAAAAAATCTTGTTTACACCACACACACACACACACACACACACACACACACAAACACACATATCTAAATGTATAAATTAAGTATATTGATAGTTATTCATTTTGATAATTTTCTTTCATAAATGCTAATGTTGATGCATGCTTCCTCTTTAATTGGCTTAGAAACTATCCTCCTATTGTCCTGATAGACTCAGCCATGACATTGGAACTCCTTTTACATACAGGTTAGCTGGTCTTCTTTAATACAAAGCCATGTGAATGACAACAGAATTTAGCAATTGCTTTCAAAATATTTCATTACTTTTAAGTAGTTCTGAAGCCCAGGTTGTGATTCCATTTGCTTCTTTAAATTCTTCTAATTATAAGGAAACGCTATAGTACAAATTCAGAATTAGTTTTGAGATTAATATTCATTGTCTGTTAAGAATGTTTAGGAAAATATTGGAAATTATTAAAATGTTTAAATCCATAAGAATAAAAAGTGCATTGATGGTAATGTCCATAGGTTAGAGGGATGAATGTGTAAGAATATATAGATATTTATAACAAGAGAAAGAAAGAGAAATATCCCATCACATTTCTTAAAGTGTTTATGACAGAGGATTGGCCATTATCTAAGCTGAACAAGAAAAGAAGGCAAATGATAAAATGCTTAAGTTAAAATCTACCTTTTGTAAGATAAGTTGAACTCAACTATATTATAGAATATGGAAAAATATCTGAAAAGACTTACAAAGTATGTAGCAGACATAATTAGAAATGGAAAAAATGCATTAAGTTGGAGGTCCCAGAGGTTAAAAGCAAAATAAACAGAAGAAAACTATCAATGGAGACAAGTGTACACAGAAGTCAGGGTGTGTCCCACTACCCAGGCTGGGGAGCTCCAGAAAGCCTGGATTAAACAGTGCCATACTGTAAAATTACCTTTTGAAAGTGTTCTTTAATTCATTTTTAAGGACCCATAGAACTATAATTATTGAATAGTTCAAAAACCTAAATTTAAAGTTATTTGTATAATAATTTATTTTTCATTTCAAACTGTTATTCTTTATGCTTAATTTTTGTAGGGAATTTTTCTCAAGATGGAGGGAATATTTTACACCACCAATTGCTTTGAATACATAAAATGACTTAGTTGCACATATTTGTTAAAAGCACCTAAAGATTCTAAACAAAAATAATAATAATAATAATTGTAGAGTTGGGAAAATGTTGATCTATTTAAAGCCAAGATGACAGCGGTGGAACATTATGATGTATCATCTAGACATGAACTGAATGCAGCAGATTAGTGACGGATGCTGGCAATGCCAGAATTTACATTACAGTACACACAAACTCCATGGCAATATACTATTAGCACTCTCCGTAAGCAGTGATGAGTAATGAGATAAAAATTGACGATGTCAATAGTCATAAGCCCTCACAGTCCTGAATAATGAGCTCCATGTGTCTCAGAGTCGACTACACCATAAATACATAAACAGTGCAACAGACCTTTATGATTTTATCAGAATTAAGTTTCTTTGTGGCCATAAAAACTCAGTGAATACATAGGTGATAAAATTAATATAGACCACATTTACTGTCAATGACAACACAAAAGACGGTGTTATCATGACCCCTACTCAGGTGATTTGCAATGTATGCTTTTATTCTACTATTTGAAAAATGATCTGAAATATCTATTTTTATTTTTAGCTTGTTCTTTTTTATTTTATATTATGCTAGTTAAGTGAACATTTTGCATGCTTGATCTCTGATGCTCCGAGCAGTAGATAAAAAGTGCTATTGTTTTTCAGTAGCTCTTGCATGTTTTAGGATTTCTTAGAAAGGATGACATACCTTCCTCAGAATTTTCTTTGGAAATCCGAACCTCCTGAAAGAAAAATGTATTGTCTTAGTATAGTTAAGTTAGTAATTATTAAGCATGCAAATATCTCCTGAGTGATTTTTAGTACAGGTTTAACAATGCTTTGAAAATCATTGTTATCAGGGTAAAATTTAACACTTTCCTGTCAGTGTATCTGCAGATTCTTTTGACTCCTGCATTCTTTTCCAGGAGCTAGGTTTAAACTGTTTCCTATTTTTCTTCATTTTTTTTAAAGGAAACAGTATGAAAATATTGCCAACTCATTTTTGTAGTTGCCAAGGCAGAGAGGTTGTTAAAGGAGCACCATTCAGTCTGTGGTTTAGCACCCAAGCAGCAACCAGCTTAGAGCTGATGTGCAGAAAGAAACCAGGGAGTCTGAAGGAAGACCTGACTCATAGGATGTGTTTATATGACACATAGCCTGGCAATTTACAGTGGCTGACCTGTGCAGGAACTGTGGGGGCAAGTCCCAGAGAGATATCCTCTGTAGCCATCAGCTGCTCTGAGTGAATCAAAATGAATGATAAGTGAAAAATAGTAGGATCCTTTTCCAGGAGGTCTGGAGGTATTGAGATTTTTGACTGCTAAGACAATTATTGACTGAATAAATACAACAAATTGTGACCATTTCTTCCTGCTTTGTCCATATTGTAGATTTGAGGAACTTCTAGACTTGCAAAGATAAGAATGCATACGAGTCACAATGAGCAACATCAAATAAGTCACACCTACATGTACAGATTTATCTTTTTTAATATTTGCTTTTACAATAATATTAAATTAATAATTATTTTAAAATGAATCAGTCTTTATAATTGAAATTCTTTTTTAACTTGACTGTATATTGTTTATAGTGTATAATGCATTATATATTTTAGCTATATTGACTTACTATAGATATACAATTCATACATATATACTTTTATAAATTGCCTCCATATACATTTAAAATGCAGACAATTCTCAGATTTTTATAGGTAAATGTAATTTTTAATATGAACCTAAGTATAAGTTTTGAAGAACTTCATCAGTGATATTTGTATGGTTGTGATGTGTTTTATTAATGCATATTGTATTAATCTGTCTTCATGCACTTACTAGATTTAACGTTTAGTGAACCATTAAGTCTAGTTCTATAGCTGCAAACATTTATATATATAAAATTTCAGCAAAATTGCAGCTTTGAGTGTGAAAATCACATTAAAACAGCAATGTGTACAAAGTTAAACTATTGCAGAGAAATGAAAAGTTAATGAATAATTCTTAAATTCTCTCAATGGAAAGGAAAGGGTATAAACATATATATGTTTCATATTTTATAATTCAGAAAAATTATTTAGAAATAAAATGGTAAAATATATTTTTACTTATTTATATATTCTTGAATATCTCTCATTTTCCATAAGCAAGTTCTGTCAGAATACTCTTTCATTTAATGTCTGATACTGACATCATTCTCCACATTAGATCAATTATCTAGTCTGAATAAACTTTAATTGAGCCATTTAAAACATATGCTGCTATTGTAAAGTAAAATAGGCATATAGTTTATCTCATTAGTATTAATTTGAATGTTCCTGGTTTTGTGCATTTTCATGGGCACAATGTATATTTATCGTAATTCTTCAGTTATTTTTAAAAAGTATGAACAAACAATATAGGTTTTGAAATATACATATTAGGTACCAGTGAATGTTTCCTAAATGTATCAAAATTATCGGAAGTGCATTTGTTTCTCTTTGACTCTCCATCAAGCTTTGTAATAAATGATAATAGCTTGATTCTCTTTAATTCCCCTAATTTTGTGATTACTTATATTGTTACCCTGGCATCTTTTAGGCATTTTTTAGCTTACATTATTTCAAATACATTTACACTATTGTACAAAGAATTCTCTGGTGGATAGTTGTCCAACTCAATATTTGCATTCTCATTTCTGTGTACTGAAAGTTAAAGCAGCAATTGAGAAGTAAGACAAACTTACTTCTTATAAATTTTTTAAAAATCTTGTGATGAATACTTGGATTTTGAAAGATGTTATTTTTGGTATTTTGATTCAGGTTATCTGTGAGACTAAGTATAAAGCTGTTTCTTGTCATTTAATAGTATTAACAAAAAAATAGTGTTTCCTGTTATTTGAGAGGGAATGTTTCTGTGTCTATTTATATGTACCTTGTCTGTGAGAATCCACACATCGTAAGTGCATCCTCTGGAAACACTGACTCCAGCTGTCCAAGAGTGCAAGTGTTTATGTCCCTATTAGTTACATGCTTAAGGGAATTGTTCCTTGTGGCTTTCAGCTTAGCATGCTGCTTTTCTTATTTCATTTAAGATAAAAAGTTGACAATAGACCCCAGTGTTCTTGAGATGTACAATATAGAAATAGTCTCACACAGTTTGCTTCAGAGAAGAATTCTGATATGGAAAAATATCCATCTGAACATATATAGCTGAATGCCTCAAATAAATGTATAAGAGTGTGTGTGCTTGTGTGTAAATCTGAAATACAAAAATTTCTAAATGTTAAGTCCTAGTACTTCAGTCTTTGGAGCACATGTTCCTTTTCCTCATAATTATACAAACTAACATTTACTATCATGAAAATGGACATTGTTTCTGTTTTCCTTTCCACTTATCAGCAGTGGAAAGGTAGATATGCATGGATATATGTGATTTTGTGTTTATTCTATGTTCTGCATGTATTTTTTATATATGGTCATATATACATAAAAATAGAACCACATTAAGTGTGAACATTGGGGATGGTGTTAAAACTAGTACATATCAGTACAACAAAAAGTACACTGGAAAACATATTCCCTCATTTTCAAAACATGTTCATTAGCATTCATACTTTTGAAGAAAAATACTTTGCTCCAAAGTTGGTAAGCTGACACTGTTTCTGGAACTGGTAAAGTTTGAAGAACTTTCTTTCTGTGCTTTGTGTTAATCTTACCATGCTTTCTTCTTTTCTTTTTTAATAAATTTTTTCTTTCCTTTTATATACCAACCCCTGTTCCCTCTCTCTCCTCTTCTCCTGTTCCCTGCACCTACCCCTATTCCACCCACAACCCCTCCACATAGAGGGTAAGGCCTCCTTTGGGTAGTCAACACAGGCTGTCATACCATGTTGGGGCGGGATGTAGCCCCTCCTCCCTTCATCAAGGCTGAGTAAGGCATGGCACCACAGGGAATGGGGTCTGAAAAGTCAGTTCATGTACCCAGAATAAGTCCATTAAGGGGATGGGGAGAAATCTGCAGCTGGAAAAAACCCAGGAACTCTCAAGATTGTCGCCAGCTAAGACTCACAGCAATGGTGGAAAGGGTGCTTGAACTAGCCTTCCCCTGCACTCAGATTGGTGTCTACCCTGATTGTCACCATAGAACCTACATCTAGTAACTGATGGAAGCAGATGCAGAGACCTACAGCCAAGCACTTAGCCAAGTTCGTGGAGTTTAGTTGAAGAAAGGGAGGAAGGATTACAAGAGCAAGGGGAGATCAAAATCATGATGGGAAAAACCACAGAAACAGCTAGCCCAGGGTTTCTTCTTCTTAGGAGTCCCTGACAAGTGAGAACAATGAGTTTACATTGATGAGCCAGTCACTGTATTTTTAGGTTTCATGCTTAGTCTTGAACCAAAGAGTGAGTCAGCTATTACTACCCCCACCTCACAGTGATGCATGGCTACCAGGGGACATCCAGATTTCAAATGAAAGCATCCCTTCTAAGCATCCTCAGGTGTTGCATCTAGAGATCCACTGAAGTCCTCAAGCAGGGTTTATAATGGAAAAGCTTTGCCCTGATGGAAAAACCATGGAAAAATTACAAAGTAATAACAGCATTCTATATATTGTATGGGCTAAACAAGCATCATTTTATTTTTCCTTTTAAAAATAAGCCCATTAGTATAGTCAAAATACAACTTACAGTTTTCTCCAGAACTTTAACTACTTTCAAAGGTATTAATTTCTGTACTTAAAATCCAAATTATCATAAATACTTCATTCCATATTATATGCACACAAATATAAAAATGAGCAAATAAATACATATGATTGAGGCAGATTACTGATACCCCTATAATAGAAGATTAGATAAACATAATGAAATAAAAATACATAACATCATGCTGAAATAATTTTTATTTAGAAATCAATTTTGTAGACTCTATCTCTTCTTTAATATACTGTAAGCATTTCTATTTATAGCAAAGTAATTACTAAAGGATGAAGTAAAAATCAAGTTCAATGATTGTGTAGTAAAGAATTTTATCACTGCACAATATAAGAAATAAAGCAATTACATTATCATTTTATGTTGTCATTTGTTATAAACATCTTCTTGTAATTTTATATGCCATCTGTAAATACATAGCTTTCCTACTCACATTCCTTCCCTATCTTCCCACAATAACTCTACCTTGATAAAGCATCACGAAGTGTTCAGCTCTGCTGGTTACATGTTTCTACTGTCATTTCACAAGCATGGAAATCCAGTTTCTATGATGGCATGTGTTTCCCCTGGATCTCCAGGGTAAAGTATAACAGAGGCAGGCTTGAGACCATGCCCCTGTGGCTCGGCATGATCTCTTCTACCTGCACTTACATTCTCACTTAGTCTTATGAGTACCAAGCTTATTAGTATTGAAGACATGTCTAGGCATTTTGACATGGGCAGTTGCTGGCTATTAACTCTTTATTAGAAGCATTGTAAGAGTCTGAGTTAATGTCTATCTAGATCCATAGAAGCACTATCCATGAACAAATTAAGCTAAACATGCTTATAGGCAAATTGTTATTAAACATTTTTCTTATTCCATTCTTTTTAATTAACTTGTATAGTAACTTCTAGAAAGATTTCTTTCAAAATAGAATTTAGCAGCAGCCCAATGGCTAGCTGATAAACACTATAAGATATTGGCTGTCTGATAAATACTATATAACAAAGGGGAAAATATTTTGAGGAGGATATTGGTTAAAATTGTATCTCACATTAATTGCAATGAAAGATACAATTAAAACTGTACTACAAAGCTATAATGTCTGCCTTTTATTGCAAAATTTATATAACAAAATTGAGTACAGGCATGCAAAGTTTGAAAATCATGTGTGAAAAAAAATCACTGTTAATATGGATCCAGGTGTATAGCATAGAGTAAGTCAAAGACTTAAGTATATAAGGTATGTGTTGTAGAACATGTGGTACTGTTGATAATGATAATTCAAGCAAATCCCTGTTCCCTAAAATCAATAGTGAGAAACATCATATTGAATCAGTTTTTAAATGTACTCTATTGTTTTCTTTTTCTTACATCATTTTTTATAAAAGTGATACAATCAATTCCTGATATTGAAACATTATCATGTTTTACTTAAATTATACCCACTATATATATCACAGCTATGTGTTTTAGAAATGGTGGCCTAAATTTTAACACAGTAAAAGGATACTTACTTCTGTCTTTGTTGAATTAGGTTTAGTTATATGGTTTTAGGTTTCCAGATGGAAGTACTATTCAGATAGCCATCATGGGTAAACTGGGCAATTAATTTCACCCTTCTTGATACTGTGTATTTGTTTCAGTGAATCAATGACACCTACCAATAAACACGGCTTCCTCAGAGATATTCAGTTGGGTGTTCTCAGACAAACGTCACATATACACACACACACACCAAAAAAAACAAACAAACAAACAAAAAACAAACAAAAAAACAAAAAAACCACTTTTTACTAACAAGGATTATTTTGTTTTGTTTTGTTTTTTTAAAATAGAATTAAATCACTCCCCCCCCCCACTTCCCCTTGTAGCTACTCTCCCTAGTATCTGTCCCATGGCCCCCAACTCTGAATTGATAACCTCTTTTTCTTAGATTATTATGGTTACATACATATATATGTGTGTCCAATAGGTAGATAGACAGATACTAGTTAGATGATTGATAGATAGATAGATAGATAGATAGATAGATAGATAGATAGATAAATGGATATAGGTGGACAGATAGATAAACAGAATCTGTTAAGTCTGTTTTTGTTGTTTGTGTGTATATGGTTTCAGAGCTGACCACTCTGCATTAGACAAAAAATTATGGGTCTCACACTAGGAGAGACTAATTCTCCTCCCAGAAGTCAAGAGTTGACTACAGTTCTTTGTCTAAGGGTGGGACCCCTCAAAAATTTTCTCCTTTGACATGAATATTTCCACTGATATTGTCATTCTTTGAGTCTTGCTTGTGCAGCCAGCTCTAGGAGAGATGACTTCACAGCAGACTTCCTGGGATTCTTGCTTTTGCAATCTTCCTACCCTCTCTTCCATGAAGTTCCCTGAGCCACAGATGCAGGAACTATGATATGAATGTGTCCACTGGGGCTAGGCTTTCCTGGGACTTGTTGATCTCTGTATTGTGTCCTTTTGTGGTTTTCTGTTGTCTCCATTTGCTGTAAAAGAGGCTTCTTTGATAAGGATCTATACTTATCAGTCGATATAAAGATAAAATTTAGATTGTAGCAAGAAATTATGCTATTCAAGCAACATGGTTGTAGTAGATTCTTTTCTAAGGTTTATGACCTCATTAGCCCTAGGAGCCTTGGTAGGTTTAGAGTACCTATTGTTGGTTGCTTTTGCTCCTTACTTTTTTTTGGGGGGTGGTGCCACCCAACTCCCAAATAAATCACAGTGGGGGTTTATTTTTAATTATAAATGCTCAGCTTAACTTGGCTTGTTTATTGCCAGCTACCCTTAATTTAAATTACCCTGTCTCTTTGGCCTCTGGGCTTTTCCCATTCTCTTACTCCTGTAACTCTTACTGTTACTCTGGTGGGCGGCTTGCTGCAAAGCTGAGTGACTGGCCCCTGGGTCCTCCTCCTTCTCTGACTATTTCTTGATCTCTCCTCCGAGATTTTGCCTTTTATTTATCTTCTCTGCCTGCCAGCCCCAGCTATTTCTCTCTCTTGTCTCACTATTGGCCATTCAGCTCTTTATTAGACCATCAGGTGTTTTAGACAGGCAAAGTAACACAGATTCATAGAGTTAAACAAATGTGACATAAATAAAAGTAACACACCTTAAAATAATATTTTACAAGTACCTAGCATAACTTCCCTCCTGTTGAGTGAACCATACAGCCAACTAGCCAGCTCTTGGTTGTCACAGATGTGTGAGTACCACCTTTTTAACCTTACACATATCTTACCATGCTAGTGGTTGTCATAGTTCATATATGTTCCAGATGGGTATGTTTAATGGCTTCCCTCTGTTGAGAGTTTGCACAGTACTTTCTGGAATCATGGAAACTCGATCATAGGAAAGAGGCTCTCTGATCAAACCCCCCTCAAATAATCCAAGTCCTATGTCCCAAGTGTGCAGTGTCTTCAGCAATAGGATCCTAACCTAAACCCCTTAGAAGCAACCAAGGGCAATATCCATTGTCTTTTGGACTACCATGACAAATCATTCAAAAGGAGGTTTCTAATGCCTGGCACTGGGTTTTGTTATATTATTGTATATTTACCTAAAGTTACATACAATATGCACACACACACACACACACACACACACACACACACACAAACACACACATACACACACACACACACACACACACACACACACTGCACCTATGTGTGTGTTTATACATACATACATACATACATACATACATACATACATACATACATATATTTATATCTTAAAGCTGCTTGGCCTGGCAATTTTCCCCATGAAAATCATAGACCAATACGCATGATTTGACTTACTAGAATTCAGAATTTAACTTTCTTTTTCAAAAATATTAAAGCACCAAATAATATCATGGAAGTGTATTTGCTTTTCAAGTGGTTTTTTTTCAGTTTTGTGTTTATTCACTACAAAATTCCATCAAGAAATATTGTGAAAGTTTTTTAAATATTTCAATTAATTTAAAACTAAGAAAATCCTTGGATATTTTTGTAAAAATAGAATTCTAACTCACTAGTAGATTCTAGACTGATACATTAGTTTTCTTTGTAATGTATACAATAAGAAAATAAGTTATAAAAAGAAAATAAGTCATATTAATATCTTGGCATTATATGCATAAGGGAGAACGATACCATTTTGTGTTTTTTAATTAAGTTCATAATTATAACTAAGAAAAACTGAGATTGTAATAGTAAAAACTACAGATAAATTCTGTCAAGAAACTTTGTATCTCAGATACATGGATAGGTCTGTGAATGAGAAGGTGAATGATGGGTAGGTAGGAGAAGGTGAATGATGGGTAGGTAGGTGAAGTAACTAGTAGACCATTACATAGAAGGAAAGATTAGGATAAAGTATGATTTTGAGATTGAATTATTTGGCACTGGATTTATATTACTTACATTAGCTATCTAAAATTATAGCACAGCAACTTCAAAGTGAAAGTATTTCTAAGATGTTTGAATGTTAAAGAAGAAACAGTTGATGTAACTTGCAAATAATAGCTAGAAATATTGCTCTGGAGTACAAAGGAAAATAATTTTCACGTTTTTCAACTAGACATTTCTTAACTGTAGATCAATACACCATTGGTTTTAAATTTTCGAGACTTCTGATTAACATGTTATAAGTACCTGATAATTTCTCCTCCACATATTCAAATTTATGTGGGAACATCAATTGATAGAGTGTACTCTACATGGTGTAGCAGTCACCGTGATCTTTCTATAGAATGAAATGTGAATGACAAAGTATTTAACCAGAAGAAAGTACAGGGAAGCAGCAGGCAGGACAAGGGAAAGACAGACAGATGGGCAGAAGTTTATACTTTCTTTGACTGTGGTTTCATTTTTACCTCTCTAACAAAAGCTGGCCTAATTACGGAAGGCTTACACCTCAGTTTGAAAGTGTTTTACTGGAGTGTTAAACAACTGACAATCGTGTTTTGTCACAGATACTGGTGTCCTCTGGTGAAGCATGTGCTAGACTTGTTTCCAAGGTCAGAATGAAGCCAAGGACCCAAATGCCCATTGCTATGCCCTGGTTCTTGCTCATGGTTTCTGCTTTCCTCTTATCTATGAATTTTCTAACAGAACTTTTTATTCCCTTTAATCTGTCTCTCCCTCCCTGCAACCTCTCTCTCTCTCTCTCCCTCTCTCTCTCTCTCCCTCTCTCCCTCTCTCCCTCTCTCCCTTCCACCTCTTCTCCCTCCTTCTCCCCTTTATCCTTCTCCTTTCTTTCTTTTCTTGTCACCCCAAGCTCCAGGGTGTACCCTCATTTGCTACAGATTCAGTTCAAGAGAACTTCAACTTGAGGCAAGTCATAGTTTGTGGCTCACATAGTAATGGGGTACCTTGGGAGCATTGGTTTTGCAACACCTCTGTTCCTAATATCTTTTAGATTCATAATCTTCCTCTCTGCCCATATATGACCATGCCTGTCACTTACCTCTGTCTGGTTGTATCATTTAAAGGCCATTTCTAAGGCAGTAAATCAATATTTATGCACAGGCATTAAAATGAACTTTGGAAGATGTCATCAAATAATTTGGGAAACAGGAAATTCTCCCACACAATTAAACATTGCTAGAAGAGCATTATGCTTGACTGTTAATAGTCTGATTTTCGATTTCTTTGATTTCCATATGTGATAACAAACTTTACAAATGTATTCAACCTGCATTCTTATGCCTTGTGTTTTATTCTTGAGCATTTTGTTTCAGTATGAATAAATAGATTCCTTAAAAAATGAATCAGTACTACATTGAATTTTTGGATTGTTTGGTACAGTAATATTTCAAAGGTTCTGATATTTTCTGATTTCTGATGTTAATATTATATATTTCCTTCTACTGTTATCATTATAATAAAATAGACAAGAATGAACTAAAATAGTATGAAAGATAACCTCCTGGCAGCTGGATGTAATATTTCTACCAAAACATTCATAAGAAAAAACAACTTGGTTTATCAAAGGAATCCTTTAAGGATTAAATATTTTAATGTCAATTCTTCAAACATTAAGAAAGATGTTTTTAGAACTTGTTTTCATTTACTTTTTAAAAAATATATATTAGCTAACTATGTCTTTGTAGCCTCAACCTTTGAACCATTTTTGCATGTAAGACATATATGAATGACTATGAATAATACCATGTTTTCCCATTCTTAGGTAGTTACCCTCTTTCCTATACAGTATAAGCAAGTTGCTGATTTTTAATTGTTTTAAACAGTTCAAAAGAAAATGAAGAGTTAAAATGCACCGATGAAGGTAGAATTGCCTTATATTTATTTTTCATGTGTAAATATGGTTATTTTTAGTCACCATAAATAGGAAAAGTGGGAGATTAATGAAAAAAATACTCAGAGTCGAATGAATAGTGGAAGAAATTTTGTCTATCTTCACTCATGTGTAAGACTAAACTAGAGCCCAAAATGATATTTCAATAGACTTGGTGAACAAAAAGAATAAATTGTATCCAAAAAGGGTGAGGGACTGAGGACACGGCTCCGGAGACAAAGTGAGTCCAGGAAAGGTTGAGGGCTGGAGTTCATACTCCCAGTTCCTATGTTAAAGTCAGGCATGGAAGCATGTGCCTGTAACTTCAGCAATAGGGGGCAGAGACATCTAGATCCCAGAAGCTCACTGGTCAGCCAGCCTAGCCAATCGTTGAGCTCCAGGTTCAGGAAGACACTTTCTGAAAAGACTATAGTGGAGGGTAACTGAGGAAAACACCCTACCTTAAGAGAGAGAGCGCATGTGCAATTGCACACACACACACACACACACACACACACACATCATAAGGGTAAAGCACTATTATTTTTTTACTGGGGAAACTCATCTGGTATCTCTTCATTTGTGTAAATTTTATTTGATTGTTTTCTATTACAATAAATAACAAACAGACATTTCCTGTGGAAACTCTAGAAACAAATATCACCTCTGCTTTATTTACCATTCTTTCTTTCATGAAAGACTGAAAATCTTGAATTAGGTAGGGGGGAAAATGCCAAACAATGGTAGTGTGTTGCTTGGTAAAGTCATTTTTATGGAAAGTGCATAATATTTTGCTGGAGGCCACATTATTTGTGTACTGTTTGCAAGTAAATTATTTGTACATTGATGTTCTGTAAATTCACTGGCTGAGGGAAAGATTGAATAAAGTTGGTTGTCAGTCACAGCTCAGGAAGAGCTTCAGGGAAAGTATTCCAATTCCATACTAATCCGTGAATATGAAGCCATGGAGCACACCCATTCTAGCTACTTCATAAAGCAGGATTTCTTCAGGTCAGTTTCTCTCTTCACTGAAGTCCTGCATTAAAACCTACAATGTTGCTGAGCAATAATACTGATCCCAAAGTACACACTTTCTACAAAGAGACAGTGTCAACAAACAGCAATTTGTAACAATGGAATCTAATTGCATTTGCTTACTACAGAACCTGTTTTACTTCTTTCAAAGGAAAGGTGATACAGCCAGTACAGAGCTCTGGCTTCTAGGTTCTGTTTGAAATTAGAAAAATGCCACAGGAATGATTTCAAGCTCCAAATGATGCCGTTCCCTCTATGAAATCATCTGACTGAAACCATAGCAAATAGGTGAATTTATATCTGTCACTTAGTAGCTTGTTGAGAAATTAAATACTACCTATCTCCTTTTTTTTATTAAGTTTCTGTATTTTTATAAAAATAGAGGTTTAGTCATGAAATCGCAAGCAGGAATGGAAGATTCTATGTTTGTTAGATGCAATTAAAAATACACATAATTATCACAGAAGTCACTTAGCAAAAGAATGCATACTGGCCCTGCTTTGGGAGTCTGCACTTGATTTCCTACGAAAATTAATCGGCTATCAAACAATCTTCAGCCACTGAGGATGATTATAAAAAGGGAAGAAAATGCCCTTTGTGTAGGTGAAATGTGTCGTGGGCTGTCATCGTAATATACCTCAGTGAAATGAAGGTTAATTCTGATGTACAACCTGCATGACAGTCATTATCAGTGAATCATGAAAATAAATTAAGCTACTGAAAGAGATACGTTCTTCTCCCATACACAGTGGGTATCCTGTGAGGAATGGACAGATGAACTTTACAGATTATTATTGGAAAATAGTGTGGAATTCAATTAATACACCTAAAGACACCTTTATAGAGGGCAGCCATAATTTAAATGACAGCAGGAAGTAATTTTGCTGGATATAAGTCAAATTTTCAGAATTTCATGTTCTACATTATTAATTTTTTTTAGAAAAAAATCTTTAAAAAACTGATTCCTTTGGCTAAAAGAAGTATACCCTTTGTTCAAAGTTTCCTTAAATTGAAATAATTTTATGTAACTATTCTGGCCTTTTCTTTGTAAAATTAAGTATCCTTCTCATCGAGAATTGGAATAAATCAGTTAATATGTCCCTTAAATATTCCTTGTGTTTTTCAGCATTTAGTGCCTCCAGGTTTCTTAGAGATAATGAAATCGGCTCTCTAAATTTGTTCTCAAAAGCAAATAGATGATCATTTTTTAATGTGGAAATTCTGAGGAGAAAATAAATTGAGGCACTAAAGAATAGGGTAAATGGCAACCTTCAACAATAAAGGTTAGATTTAATCCGAGCAGGCGTCTGACAAGCTGTGCTACACGTTGAATCCATATCAGTGTGACCCCACCACGGACCTCCTTTATCCATTAATCTACACTTCTTTTAGCAGAGAGTTGAATTAGCTCACTGACAGGGCATTGCCTGCTGATTAGCGTACATCATTCTATAGAGCAGAAATGAAAGAATCACCCTCCTTCATTTAACTCCTCTGTCCTACAAAATGGTGCTAATTTTCCATCCTCCTAAAAGCAACAAGTTCATATTTAGGTGGCACAGAGGCTTTGCCTTTTTTATTGACGTCTTTTCAAACAATTTGTCCACAACAAATAAAGGATGCAAAAAAGTGTACGTGTGTGCGTGTATGTTTGTGTGTCTGCATGTGTATGTCTGGTTAAGTATAAGTTAGATGGTATATTTAAGAGTGTTCTGTTTGGATAGAATTGAAAAAAATAAAATCAGTTTTTACTAATACAATTCTTGGGTTTTTTTTCCCCCTTCCTCAAAAAAAAAAAAAACCAAATAAATAAAAACAAAAATAATTTCTGTGGTACAAATATTGTCACTAATTTAAATTCTTCCATGTTATTAGTTAAAGGAAGATAGGAAGTAGAATATTATGAATTTTTTGGAGTTTGTTAGTAAGTAATACTGATAAACATAATTTATCTTGTTTTTCTTATGCAGAAAATAGAGATATCATCAGAACTGACATTCTTTTATTCTTTAATTAAATGAAAAAAAAAATAAACTCCAAAACATTTAAGTTCTAATAAGACAATAATTATTTGATTTATATCCCTATAGTGATAGAGATAGAAAATGTTCTAAATAAAATAGTTTCTTTGACATTAAACCAGTATGTCTTTTAAGTATTCTCTTGAGAAAGCATGCATTATGGACAAAATAATTTAACTGCTATCACAAAACACACTTAAATATTTAACCTAACAAAGCCCGTATTAACTCTCACTGATAAACAATTTCCTATCATTTTTATGCACTTGATGAACAGAGGTATGACCTCTAAAGTCTCTAATTAGGCAATAAGTTTTATGCATAGTTCTCTTTTAATAAACTGTTTCAAGTTGTGACTTCTTAATTGGTTGAAAAGCCCACTTTTGTGTTTCAGTCAGTCAATATTTATTTAGAAGATGCACTTAGAATTTGTCAGGTATTGGGGAAGTGATAATTATTCAGACTTTTCTAGAAGACAGTGGATTCTGTGAGGTTTCCGGAACTGTAGATTTGGTCACCCTGCCTATTAGCATCATGTCATTGTTTCGCTCAGCTTTCTACAAAACCTACCTCCTCAAGACAGTACTCTTTCTAAGATGAGAGTTCTGTCCTGAGAACACTGAGTTTCTCGGAACACAATGTCATTGGGACGGATTGTCTTCCATAGGTAGAATTTTCAGTAATGATGTACAGCTACAACTGTGGCCCTTTCGTCTGAGCAAAAGCAAGCAGGAGATTCGAGAATGCCTGTTCAGAAGAACGAACAGGTAAATTCTTTGAAAATCTTACCATCTATATTAATGGACCCTTTAAAACTCCGTGCATGCTTCAGTTTGATATTTTGAACCAAATGAGCCGACAGCAAAATCAGAAAGGAAAAACAGCACCGAAGTGCATGTTGCCCCTGGAATCTCATGTGAGACACAGGAGCAAAATTAACGCGCTGGAGCCATCTTCTGACTGCACGGGACTGCGGCAGCTCACAATGGACGCTGTGCTAATAAGTTAGGGGCAGAAGCTTGCCACAGACAAGTCAGGCTTTTATATGCTCTTGCTTTTCCCTAATGACCTGCCTTAATACGCTCTACACTTTGGTTCTGTCGACTCTCCTTCTTTCGGAAACAATGCAATTATTTGGATTTTGGTTTCATTTCTGACAGTCTCAAAAAAAAAAAAAAAAAGTGCTTTCTCTGTCTATAGCAAAAAAAGAAAAGAAAAGAAAAAGGAGGGGGGAACCATGAGAAAGAGAGAGAGAGGAGGCAATTACCTGAAATTTCAGGCCCCAATTTCATTAAAAAAAAAGCCAGTTCTGCCAATGGGAGTGGAAGGTATCGCCA